>NW_013697850.1:0-654 GCF_000517525.1 Limulus polyphemus | reverse complement strand
CAAACTTAGGTCCCCCTCCCCTTCCCATTGGGTTAGATAGCCCATTGTGTAGATTTTGAATTTTTACATTGATTTATATAAACTTAGGTCCCCCTCCCCTTCCCATTGGGTTAGATAGCCCATTGTGTAGATTTTGAATTTTTACATTGATTTATATAAACTTAGGTCCCCCCTCCCCTTCCCATTGGGTCAGATAGCCCATTATGTAGCTTTTGAGTTTTACATTGATTTATATAGATTTAGCCCCCCCCAATTGAGTCAAATAGCCCATTATGTAGATTTTGAGTTTTACATTGATTTATACAAACTTAGGTCCCCTTCCCTTCCCATTGGGTCAGATAGCCCATTGTGTAGATTTTGAGTTTTACATTGATTTATATAAACTTAGGTCCCCCTCCCCTTCCCATTGGGTTAGATAGCCCATTGTGTAGCTTTGCACCAACGAATATATGCTTATTATTTATATAGAATAATAATATTTTCTAGCCAATTCATAGCCAGAAAAATATTCATTTCCACATGCTTTTATATATACAATAAACCCTCCTATAACGCGGGTTCGTCCAACACGGATACACGCAAAAATAAAAGCAACCAATTATCTGCCGAACACTGAAAATTTGTTCGCCCAAAACGCAAACATAGGAGCGTTCT
>NW_013697849.1:0-654 GCF_000517525.1 Limulus polyphemus | reverse complement strand
ATCAAAGATTGACACTGTGGTGATTGTTACCAAGTATAGGTTGTTTAATGTAGTTATATAGATCAAAGATTGACACTGTGGAGATTGTTACCAAGTATAAGTTGTTTAATGTAGTTATATAGATCAAAGAGTGACACTGAGGTGATTGTTACAAAGTATAGGTTGTTTAATGTAGTTATATAGATCAAAGAGTGACACTGAGGTGATTGTTACAGTATAAGTTGTTTAATGTAGTTATATAGATCAAAGAGTGACACTGTGGTGATTGTTACCTAGTGTAAGTTGTTTAATGTAGTTATATAGATCAAAGAGTGACACTGTGGAGGTTGTTACCAAGTTATTTAGTGATTGTTCCCTAATTCTATAGTTATGTTCATCTTATGATGAGGCTGGTAGTTGATTGATAAACCACCACCTGATCAATTTATATAAAATCTACTGCTATCTACTGTATATGAATTACAACTTCAAAATCTCTGTAATGTAGTTACGATGTATACACTTCTCCACGAACTACTGAAAAGTAGTAGATATAATACAGTAGCTAAGTGTATGGATTCTTTATCACAATCTTTATGTAATTATGTGTGTATATATATTTCCCTATTAATACAAGTCTTAAGCATGAAACTAATAGTCTCTTGTGAGGTTAAT
>NW_013697848.1:0-654 GCF_000517525.1 Limulus polyphemus | reverse complement strand
AGTAAACATACAGTATTTCTATCCACAACTAGCATTGTTTGTGCAGTAAACATACAGTATTTCTATCCACAACAAGCATTGTTTGTGCAGTAAACATAGTGTTTCTATTCACAACTAGCATTGTTTGTGCAGTAAACATACAATATTTCTAACACAACTAGCATTGTTTGTACAGTAAACATACAATATTTCTATCCACAACTAGCATTGTTCGTGCAGTAAACATACAATATTTCTATCCACAACTAGCATTGTTCATGCAGTAAACATATAGTATTTCTATCCACAACTAGCATTGTTCGTACAGTAAACATACAATATTTCTATCCACAACTAGCATTGTTCATGCAGTAAACATATAGTATTTCTATCCACAACTAGCATTGTTCGTACAGTAAACATACAATATTTCTATCCACAACTAGCATTGTTCTTGTAGTAAACATACAGTATTTCTATCCACAACTAGCATTGTTCGTGCAGTAAACATACAGTATATCATTCCACAACTAGCATTGTTTGTGCAGTAAACATACTATATTTCTATCCACAACAAGCATTGTTCGTGCAGTAAACATTTGTTGTGGATAGAAATATTGTGCATTGTTTGTGCAGTAAACATACAGTATTTCTATCCACAACTAACATTGTTCA
>NW_013697847.1:0-654 GCF_000517525.1 Limulus polyphemus | reverse complement strand
ACCGTTGTTCTTTAGGTTTACTGTACAGTAAAAGTTTAAACTATACGGCTTCATGCACTACACCGTTGTTCTTTAGGTTTACTGTACAGTAAAAGTTTAAACTATATGGCTTCGAGCACTACACCATATCAGTGTTCTTTAAGTTTCCGAGAACATCACCGTGAAAACAGGGATACGGTGGAAACATTCAAAAGACAGTGTGCCTGTTAAATACTTAAAGTGAAGCCTTTGAGTTTTCTATGTGAGACAGTGTGCCTGTTAAATACTTAAAGTGAAGCCTTTGAGTTTTCTATGTGAGACAGTGTACCTGTTAAATACTTAAAGTGAAGCCTTTGAGTTTTCTATGTGCATTTAATAACATCGATTATGCCCTCTGGCGAGTCGTAAAAGTGACGAGAAATAATAAGTAGAGCATCAACTGCGCGTATTGAAACTTCATAAAACGTATTTTATATAGCACACAAATTAGGCCAGGACCTAGGTGAAACTTGATAAAACATTTCTATTTGATATACATACAAATTAGGCCAGGACCTAGGTGAAACTTCATAAACCATTTCTATTTGATATACACACAAATTGGGCCAGGACCTAGGTGAAACTTCATAAAACATTTATATTTGATATGACACAGAATTAGGCCAGGACCTAGGT
>NW_013697846.1:0-654 GCF_000517525.1 Limulus polyphemus | reverse complement strand
TTGACAGTTGCATTATAACACCCCACGGCTGAAAGGGTGAACACGTTTGGTGTGACGGGGATTCGAACCCACAACCTTCAGATTGCGAGTCGAGTGCCCTAACCACCTAGCCAACAAGAAAGGAGAAAATGAAATCAATCTAAAAGGATCACGGAAAATAGAATCAATCTCAAAATTTGATTTGATGGAGAGGAAAAAGTCCAGGAAGCTGTTGAGCTCATAAGGATAAGAGGCCTAATACTACATAATTTGACGACGTGTAAGATACATTCAGGATCCAAGTAACTGAAGGAGTGATGACGACAAAGAAAGGAAGAGACAGATGAGTCTTGAAGAATCTCACTACCTAGCGTTTTTCATATGATTGATCAGGACATTACATATGATGGATCAGAACATATGATTGATCAGGACATTACATATGATGGATCAGAACATATGATTGATCAGGACATTACATATGATGGATCTGAACATATGATGGATCTGAACATATGATTGATCAGAACGTATGATTGATCAGGACATTACATATGATGGATCAGAACATATGATTGATCAGGACATTACATATGATGGATCTGAACATATGATTGATCAGAACATTACATATGATTGATCAGAACATTACATATGATGGATCAGAACATATGA
>NW_013697845.1:0-654 GCF_000517525.1 Limulus polyphemus | reverse complement strand
GTTATATTTCTGATTAAAGTGTTAAACAAACAACAATAACAACATATAAAAGTATACGGATATTTGTTTGAAAGGTCTAAGAACGTTGCAATCTCTAGGGAAAAGGTGAAAAAAGTCTTTATTATCGTAAACATCTTTCAGTTTTCTTTCAGCTATGTTTTAGTTTATTTTTCGTTTAGCTTTTTCGTCGTGATAATTTTTTTCGTGATTTAATTCGAGGAGTTAGTTTTGTAGTTTTCTCTCATTTTTACATTTCACTGTAGTTTAGAGTGAGGGTGTCAAATGATAAATAAATAAAAAGAAATAGCTTCTGTTGTCTGAGACCGGATATAATAAATCACGATTCAGAAAACCCTTTTGAATTAGATTAGCTGGTTCTGCATTCCAGAATACATATCTAGTATATGATATGGAGTATAAAAATCAGGTTAGGGGTTGAATTCGGAAGTTGGGCCTTTTTCTTTCAGGGGTGAATTCAGAGGGTGGGTCTTCTTTCCTTTAGGGGTGAATTCGGAAGTTGGGTCTTTTTCCTTCAGGGTTGAATTCGGAAGGTGGGCCTTTTTCCTTCAGGGGTGAATTCGGAAGGTGGGCCTTTTTCCTTCAGGGGTGAATTCAGAAAATGGAAATTTCTTCTCAGGTATGAATTCAGAAAAT
>NW_013697844.1:0-654 GCF_000517525.1 Limulus polyphemus | reverse complement strand
ATTTCAAAACTGATATTGATCAAAAACTACCTCAGAAATTCTATGATTCAGGAGAGACTGACAGGACTACCAACATTGAGCACTGAATGTAAACGAACAAGGAGATTAAATGTAAAAGTCTTAGCGTGGGAGTTTGCGCAAAACAAAATAAAAACGACAATATCTTTTTCAGCAAAATAAGTTTCATGATGCAAGATGGTGCACCATTTTCCAGTCTTACAGTAGCAAGCAAGTACCAATTACTCAGTAGTCTTCATGGGTCAGACAATAATTGTATATATTTGATCATTTTGGGGAAGGGGAAAAAAATCTGGTTACATAGGAAGGGGAAGTTAGTTAAGATTTAAAAAAATCAATATAATTTTGGTTAAAAGTTAAAAACGAAGTGTTTAAGATAAAATTGAACTTGCTCTGTGCTAAGGGACAGGTGAGAAGTTTAAATTGTAAAAAAAAACAACAACATATAATAATAAAATCATATTTTGCGGGGTCGGAATTTTGTGTTACACCACTGTCCACATAATGATATTGAAAGCGTTTTATTTCTTCGACTACAAGTTAAACAACTTGTACAAGTTCCGCGTAATTAACGATAGTCCAAACTTCGCAAATAAATGACGCCTCAGTGGAAATTCTACTTGTTAACTTAGTCGT
>NW_013697843.1:0-654 GCF_000517525.1 Limulus polyphemus | reverse complement strand
AATGAACTGAATCATTTGTTAATATCTACCAAGATGAAATCAACTGAATCTTAGTTAACATCTACCAAGATCTAATGAACTGAATCTTTGTTAATATCTACCAAGATCTAATGAACTGAATCTTTGTTAATATCTACCAAGATCTAATGAACTGAATCTTTGTTAATATCTACCAAGATGAAATCAACTGAATCTTAGTTAACATCTACCAAGATCTAATGAACTGAATCTTTGTTAATATCTACCAAGATCTAATGAACTGAATCTTTGTTAATATCTACCAAGATGAAATCAACTGAATCTTAGTTAACATCTACCAAGATCTAATGAACTGAATCTTAGTTAATATCTACCAAGATCTAATGAACTGAATCTTAGTTAATATCTACCAAGATCTAATGAACTGAATCTTAGTTAACATCTACCAAGATCTAATGAACTGAATCTTTGTTAATATCTACCAAGATGAAATCAACTGAATCTTAGTTAACATCTACCAAGATCTAATGAACTGAGTCTTTGTTAATATCTACCAAGATGAAATCAACTGAATCTTAGTTAACATCTACCAAGATCTAATGAACTGAATCTTAGTTAACATCTACCAAGATCTAATGAACTGAATCTTTGTTAATAGCTACCAAGATCTAATGA
>NW_013697842.1:0-654 GCF_000517525.1 Limulus polyphemus | reverse complement strand
CTGTTGATTGTTAAGTGCATGATAATCTTTGGTACCAGGTCTCTGATAGTCACTTTATACAATACAAACTAAGAACACTAACATTGTTAATTGTTAAGTGCATGATAATCTTTGGTACCAGATCTCTGATAGTCACTTTATAAAATACAAACTAAGAACACTAACATTGTTAATTGTTAAGTGCATGATAATCTTTGGTACCAGATGTTAGTGTTCTTAGTTTGTATTTTATAAAGTGACTATCAGAGACCTGGTGCCAAAGATTATCATGCACTTAACAATCAACAATCTCTAAAGGTCTTGGTTATTATTTTCATATAGGAGTCCACTAAGGTTCTGATTGTTTCAACCTGACGTTCCAACTGGGGGTCCATCGATTGGCCTGTGCTTTCAGATTCTCCATCACCGTTCATTGTACCCGATGACCGATCAGGATATACACCTGCTCTGAGGAAAGATGCCTTCCAACTATCCACCTCCTCTTGACCCTCACAAGACAGCTCAAGCTGTTTGTAATCTTTGTAAACATTTCTACTATGACAAAAAATAGAATTCTAAGTTTCTTGACACTTTCACAAACAAGGTCTTAAATAAACCTTCATTTACACAAATGTCTAGAGTGACAATAAACTATTCATTGTGGTCACAACACAG
>NW_013697841.1:0-654 GCF_000517525.1 Limulus polyphemus | reverse complement strand
TGTGGAATAGAGTTCGCCTTAGTGGTGGCATTCCAAAGTACCGCTACATATTAATAGTTAAAAACAAGTTGAAATAAAACAGAGGTCGACGAATAACATTCTTCTAAATTTGTGTATACAATGTATACAACAGAGCGACGTAATCATTTTTCGAGACAACAGTGGCTTGAAAACATATTAAACAATATTCCAAAGGGACGGTGGTGGTAACGTAAAGTCTTTCTCTGTAAATGTTACCTCCTTTTTCAGCAAATAATATAAAGCGTAAATATTATTTAAATATTACTCAAAACATTGTTTTTCCAGCATCAGTCAATTTCAAGTGTAAATGTTTTTTTTTTTGCTAAATAATATAAGAAATGTATACTGTTTATATTATTAAATCTAGGTCTTCATACATTGTACACAGGGTTTAATATACTTAGTAAAAACGTTTTGCTTATGCTATTGTTGGTGTAACTGTAAAAATACAAGACAGGTAACACCTACATTAATACTTGAAGTCATCTATTTTATAACACGAGTTTTACTGTACATCTAAACTTACTAATTTTCTTCGAATTACTTCGAATAAGTAGTATATTTTGACGTCATCTTTAGTCTTCCTTATAGAATTATAGGTATGAAATACCGAAGAATTGTAGCAAAGTAATA
>NW_013697840.1:0-654 GCF_000517525.1 Limulus polyphemus | reverse complement strand
ATATATATATATATATATATTTAAGGCTATAATACATGGCCGTATGGAAATTAACGTGTAACTACTTGCGTCCATCAAATGATTCGTCCCGCATATAGTTGTAATCTTGTCGTATGGTATTAAAATAGACTGGAAGAAGTACAGAAAAAAATTGGATATTGCATGAAACTCGTTCCGAAGTGTTCTGATCCTTTATTATTCATAGAGTTCGGTAGTGGTAGATTATTAACCAGATTGTTGTGATTAATTTTCCAAGTTAGATTTTCTAACTCCTTGTTGCCAAGATTATATTGTCGAATTACATTTTTGAAATTGCGTCCAATTTAGTTGATTTGTTATGAAGTTTGCACAAAGCTTAACGGGCCAGCGTCAAAATTATATCATTGAGTTGAAAGTTCTTTGAAGTTAAGATGCATGGTTTCTTAAAGACCGGACCCGACATTTTTTAATTGCGAATATATTTTGTTTTACTTGTGAAAGTTCAAATAAATATTTTGTCTTTTTTAAGAACCCTGGTATAGACGATTCTATTATTCTTTGTGCAAATCTCCAATATAATATGAGTTACACACCTCCCTCCTTAAGTCATAAAGTATTGTTACGTCTCTGTTCGTTTGTTAATTTTCCGGTAGAAATTCTTTTCCAAGAAACTTC
>NW_013697839.1:0-654 GCF_000517525.1 Limulus polyphemus | reverse complement strand
GGATGATTCTCATGTTACATTGTAGCAGTTCTGTTAGTGAAGCTTGGGTGATTCTTATGATACATTGTAGCAGTTGTGTTAGTTTAGCTTGGGTGATTCTCATGATAAATTGTAGCAGTTTGTTAGAGTAACATAGATGATTCTTATGATACATTGTAGCAGTTTGTTAGTGTAACATAGATGATTCTCATGATAACTTGTAGCAGTTTGTTAGCGTAACATAGATTATTCTCATGATAAATTGTAGCAGTTTGTTAGCGTAACATAGATTATTCTCATGATACATTGTAGCAGTTTGTTAGTGTAACATAGATGATTCTTATGATAAATTGTAGCAGTTTGTTAGCGTAACATAGATGATTCTTATGATACATTGTAGCAGTTTGTTAGCATAACATAGATGATTCTTATGATACATTGTAGCAGTTTGTTAGTGTAACATAGATTATTCTCATGATACATTGTAGCAGTTTGTTAGCGTAACATAGATGATTCTTATGATACATTGTAGCAGTTTGTTAGTGTAACATAGATGATTCTCATGATAAATTGTAGCAGTTTGTTAGTGTAACATGGATGATTCTTATGATAAATTGTAGCAGTTTGTTAGCGTAACATAGATTATTCTCATGATACATTGTAGCAGTTTGTTAG
>NW_013697838.1:0-654 GCF_000517525.1 Limulus polyphemus | reverse complement strand
ACTTATGGCCTACACATAATAATATATCTAGTCACAGTTTCTTTTGAAAATTTATATTTACCTTTTGACACCGAGTAAGAAGGAAAATAGCCCCAAGTTACAAGTGATATATTTATTATGTAGATAACTTTAGAAATACGAAAGTTAATAAACAATAATAATAAAACATACAAGGAATCAAATTTTACAGTTGTTAACAACATAAACTTTATAAATTCACTGTTTTTGAGCTATAAAATGACAAAAAAGGCTTAAAAGTAGTTCTGTATTTACGGAATACCAGTATTATTTCGTCTAATGACAAGTTTTCTCTGCCCTAGCATGAAATTTTGTTACTTTCACAATCTGAATTAACATCCCATCACTGAGACTCCCTCGATAGTCCAGGACACGGTTGGCCTAATATGGTGTGTAAAGGTCGTCGCGAGAACGAGGCTGAACATTTTGACGAGTAAACAAAGAAGCAGATTCTCTTCATTCATTCTATCCCTAACTACAGTCATTACATAAGTCACCAAGCGGTTAAATATAGAGATACATTCACAAATATAACTTATCAAACCTCACTCAGATAAAGTTTAATAGTGCACTTGTGTTTTTTAAGAGGAAAATAAGTGGGATAAGTACAGCCCTATTGGCGATAATAGAAGCTTT
>NW_013697837.1:0-654 GCF_000517525.1 Limulus polyphemus | reverse complement strand
TTATACATAATATAGGGGTTGGCTCCCTAAAGACTTCGATTGTATGGTGTACAAAGCATTGAGTATTCTACATGTTACGTTCATCTAATGTTCATCTATTATTGTCTGGTAATTCCTGTTTTATCCTGTACTTAAGCTTTTTATTAGAACTTTAGATATTCGTTAGCAAGCTAACTTTTAGGAGTAATAATATGGTTTACAACTAGAATTATGATTTTTATAGCTTATACTAAGCACAACCATGCTTAGTGATAGTCTGCTCCCAAGTACGCTTAAAAATGATTTTTTGGTCGTATCAAATTCATTGCGAAAACCTCACTAATTTTTTTGGCTAGTATGGGAAAAGGAAAAAGAAAGATCACCAATTTGGCTCTTTAGCTAGTTCACAGTTCTCCACATTAGCAACAGTTTTCAATGATATTGTGAATCTCACAAACTGTGAAGTATTCTATAATGGCATTTACGTGCTCAAATAAGGCTATAATTCAACTTTAGCAGTTATTTGTAAACATCGTAAAGTAATAGACTGAATGTGGCACATCCCTACATACTAATCACTACCGTCTGTAGTGATAGCACAACAAACAATTACGAAAATCAAGTTATAGAACTAGCCAAAAAGTCTCAAAAACATTATAAAAAGCCCAACATGCT
>NW_013697836.1:0-655 GCF_000517525.1 Limulus polyphemus | reverse complement strand
TTCAATGATACGAGCAGAACACCAAGGATACTAAGTGCTCCATAAATGTCCCTCTTCATGAGATAACCACATTCTAGAAACATCTGAAAAAATATTTTCTCAACTGGATGACGAAGAGCTAACATTCTTAGAACTGCTTTATTTAGTTCGCATTTATTGATACTAGATGGAACTGCACGAATTGTGAAATAAAATTGCGATAAAAGTTGTAGTCGATCATCTTAGTATAACATAGGAAGTATTTATGTTAGGATGTACAATTTAAATATAAATATTCAAATTTAATATATCGAACTGAAGGCCTTAGTCGCCCTCTAACAAGTTGACAGGAAGAAGAAAACTAAAGAACGTGTGACAATTCCGTATGAGTTATAACAATAATCATCGCATACAAACACAAATGGTCTGTAGTTCAACATACTTTTATTTGTTTTTGTTTTCACTTTTTTAAGTTACTTTTGAATATATTAGATATAATTACGATTATAAAGAAACACCTAATCTTGATAATTTTTAATAAATAGCGGAATTTTGTAGAGCTAGTGATAACTGTATTTTATACAAATCAGAAAAAAAACTGACATTTAAAGTTTAAAAAGATAATTTATTAATTATCCAAGAATAGTTTGTGTGTCTAATGATTTATGTGTACAGG
>NW_013697835.1:0-655 GCF_000517525.1 Limulus polyphemus | reverse complement strand
ATAAATATATATTTGAAGTCTCGAGGGATCTGTCTGACGCGCTTGAGTAGCATTTTGAGTTTGAAATGTTTTATGTAAAACCGATTTCTTCCGCTACCGATCAACACAACTTTCACATACTCGGAATGCTTTAGGCTAGTAATATTACCACCTAGCTCTGCAGCGAGAGATCTGTGAATATTAGAATTAGACATCCTGCTAGATCCAAGATCGCCTTCTGGAAACAGAATGAAGGAAACTTCTCTTGTTGACCATAACTGGCAATGTCTATTCGAGGTTAGACTAAGAAACCACCACTGGAGGGGTAAAAATATGTTAAACAGATGGAAAAACTGAAATAGAAAGCTGTTGGTAAAAAGATTGTTAACCAAGAGTTCTCGAGCCAGAGAAAGATTAGGGACGTCGAGAACCAAGAAATGAAGAGGAATAGGTAGCAGTTATAGCTTATGTTTTGGTGACAATACAAAAGGCAAAAGAAGGTGAGCAGGTAGCAGAGAAGGCAAGGTTGGTTGGATAAAAACTGTGTAAAACCAGCATACCAGTGGCACAGAAATCAGGCTTAAGTTGGTTGGATAAAAACTGTGTAAAACCAGAATACCAGTGGCACAGAAATCAGGCTTAAGTTGGTTGGATAAAAACTGTGTAAAACCAGAAT
>NW_013697834.1:0-655 GCF_000517525.1 Limulus polyphemus | reverse complement strand
CTTATCTAATCACTTTACTTGTACTTGTTGAAGGTAAAGATAAAAATGTTGAGGATCAATGTTATCTACTCATTTTACTTGCACCTGTCGAAGGTAAAGATCGAAGTGTTGAGGTATCAATGTGGTCCACTCACATTAGTTGTTCTTCATGAAGGTAAAGATTGATATGTTAAGAATCAATCTTAGTTATTAAATTCAACTTACCTGTTGGATGTAAAGATGTCAAGGATCAATCTTAGTTACTTTATTTGTACAAGATAGGTTTAAAGATCAAAATACTGATGGACCATTCTTATCTATTTACTTTACTTATACTTGATGAAGATAAAATCTTTGGGAATTAAACTTATCTACTTGTTTTATTTCTATGTAATTTAAGTAAAATGAAAACATTGTAATCCACTTTTATCTGCCCAGTAACTTTAAAAGGTTTTGCGCTATAATCATAAGAGCTATCGCACTAAAATCTCCATAACTTCCATTTTTAAAATATTCGTTATCTAATTACTAAAGTTTCTATTAAGAACAACAATAATTATTTTACTAGTTTGTTTACAACATAGACCAGGTGTCCATCGTTATAATTAAAATTTTATTAAAACAACAATAATAGTTTTACTAGTTTGTTTACAACAGAGACCAGGTGTCCATCGTT
>NW_013697833.1:0-655 GCF_000517525.1 Limulus polyphemus | reverse complement strand
TATATATCCGTTATTGTCAGTATCTTTAATTAATATATATATCCGTTATTGTCAGAATCTTTAATTAATATATATATATATCCGTTATTGTTACTACCTTTAATTAATATATATCCGTTACTATCTTTAATTAATATATATCCCTCATTGTTACTGTCTTTAATTTTTGTCAATTTGTAACTTGTTTTGAATTTCCATGTAAATGGCGGGGGCAACCATTTCCTGAGACCCCAAACTCCTATGATCCCCCATTTTGGGGCCAACAATGTGAACATTTCGAAAATCTGGACGTTGGCACACATTTTAAATGAACCCTGATATGTCCATGCCAATTTTCATGTAAATTTTGGATCCAGCCTTGAGAGTCCCCTAAAAACCCCTCATATGAGACTCAATTTCAAACTATCCAAAATCTGAATCTGGACTATTGTCTTCAATAGATCCTTGTATGACAATACGAGTTTAAAAAAAATCGTTTCAGCCCAACTTAAAAGACCCCATCAACCATTGTTCCTCCATTTTTGGGACCCTTTAAACTCTTTGAAGAAATTATCCGTTTATATTATACGGGTGTGACATGATCTTAATTTGTTTTGTTGAAAATAGGGAGAAGTTCAAAAATGAAATAAACACTGATGCATAGATTCAACTGAGG
>NW_013697832.1:0-655 GCF_000517525.1 Limulus polyphemus | reverse complement strand
GTAAAGTTGTATTCGGAAATTTTAGTCGTTTTCGGTGCTTAAATACGGTTTTCGGAATCTTTGTGGTTGTATTCAGTGTTAGACGTAACGTTTTCTTCTTTCTTGCAGATGCAGCAGAATTAATTGCAACATTGACGATATTTTATTAAAATATATGAGTGGCTCGCATGTTATTAAGTATCTTGTAACCAACAAAGTCGTATGTGGCTACAAGCAAACTGTTGTTTGAATAGTTTTAAAAATGTGATTAAAAACCCGATACCATGATCCCATCAGTAGTTTGAAGATTAAGGGATTAATTAACTAGTAGCAGTACTGTTACGTGACCTCTCGACTCTTACTATGAAATACTGTATCTCAGGAGGTCGATAAATACAGCAAAACTTTTAATACATTTTGATCGTACATATTTATTACTTTTTTGTATTGTTACAGGGCGAAGTGGTCGTTTCAATGTTGTAAACCACGTGAAATTTCTCTAAGTGCCTTCCCGTGCTTTCCACCCTTCGTTATTACGTTTTTAACTCTTGAGAACATCCAACGATGCTAAATACTAAGTATGTGAACCGGAGAGAGGTAGTTGCTTTCATAAATTATAAGTATTTTTGGAGAAAATAGAAAGTTGTAGCATAATCTTCGTTATTGTTTATTTTCC
>NW_013697831.1:0-655 GCF_000517525.1 Limulus polyphemus | reverse complement strand
ACATCGCCCCCCCCCCACACGAACAATGGAATGTTTTGCGTGCTAAATCGTGCTTTGCACAATATTCTGAACAATTTATTGCCTGAACATATCCAGAAATGCTTCCTCCACCCCCTGTATCAGTTGAAATAAATTGTATATAAGAACTCACAGGAATGTTCCGCTACAAATAAAGTGTAAAAACAATGATCTGAGTTTGAGAAATCTTAACACATATTTACGTATCTGGTAACTTGCTTGCGAAATCCTGATCATAACATGCAGCTAGTTATCTTAAGAAACTGCCTTTAACACAACGGACCAGCTCAAATTCCGCACGTACTCCAAGAGTTAACAACTACAGCGCAACACTGAGAAGAGAAACGTTGATAAATATCAAGGAGACTGACTGGTGTTATAGATGAAGACATACCGGGTTCTTTGTGACCTCCTGTTGACCTTTAACATTTGTAGGAAGATAAATGTATTTTATTTCATCCGACCTGGTTTAACTCCCATGTTCACTTTAGAGCAATCTTCTTAAAAATATGTCCCATTGTGTGAGTAAAAAAAAACAGTTTATCTAAAAATAAAATCAGGAATAAAATAATAGTTTGTAAGTTAATGAAATCAGTTCTATATAACAAACTGACCATTGTAAGTCACTAAAGGTCCT
>NW_013697830.1:0-655 GCF_000517525.1 Limulus polyphemus | reverse complement strand
AATTCCTCTAGCAATTCTTTCACCTAAAGTTGGATCTTGAATATCATTCATATCTTCTATCAATTCTTGATCTATAATATGTCTATCAGCTGTAGCTTTTCATTTACTATAAGCAATATCATGTTTCTTACTTGCTCTGTCTTCTCTATTAGTACTAGAATCATCTCTAGTGAGACGCTTTTTAAGCTTGGTAAAGGGCTTACGGTACTGAAATCTGGACAAATGCATTTCGGGGGGATTAAATATGCCTTCTATGCAACCGACTATATCAAACCTTTTATATTCTTCTTTTCTGGTAGATATGTTTAGATACATAGCAATTACTTCAGTGACACTAGCTTCTAGACTTGTACATGTACACTGCTAAAGGAATAATAGTAAACCAGAAGCACTGAATAAAAATTTAAAATTTATCCTAACTATTTAATATCAGAATAGAATTTATAGCTTCTCCGATGTACAAAATTTTCTTCTCCAAATACTCCTTCATCATTTATAATGAGAGTAAAATCCATTCTATATCTCATTTCTGGAGAGTTAAGATTATATTATATTCTTCTCTAACAGTTTCTCTCTATACATATATTTCTTTAAGTTCTTTAACACTCTTAGATCCATCAGTTCTTCTAATAATTTGTTTTGTTTCTCTATCTTG
>NW_013697829.1:0-655 GCF_000517525.1 Limulus polyphemus | reverse complement strand
TTATACTTTTTTTTCTATTAAATACAAATACATGAATTTTAATTAAATTTCCGATGTTAATTCAACTTTAATTTTCAAAATCCGAGTACATGCAAAAACATAAATAAAAACCTGATTAAAGTTTTAAAAAGCATCAGAAACGTATCTAACTTTGAGCATAAGTTTCGTTTTGATCCGAAAAATAAGTATTTCTCCATAACTGCGTATGTTGTATTATTAACATGTTAGAAACGGGTAAGCTGTCGAATCTTAAAAACAGAGGTCGCTTTTTAAAAATCGTTTTGTTTTTTGAAATTATTATTATTAACGAAACTGACAGAGTAAGGACAGTCCAATGAAACCTGGCAGGCTAGAGGACTGATATAATCTAGGCCAATATCAAGAAGCGTCGCTGCATGAATGGCTCAGATAAGAACAGAGCAATGATTTATTTGTTCATAAAGAAAACAAAAGTTGTCATGACTACAAGCTGTAAAGGATCTTGAAAGTAAATGACTTGTTTCAGTCCAGTAATGGTTACTAAGCAACTTTACTTAAGCTGTTCACTTGAAATTACACTGTGTCAATGACTTCCATTCGGTTTAAAACAACCATACAAGATCGGATTAGTCAGTTTAAACGGTTACCATAATAAGCATTATATCCTTTTCCAAGT
>NW_013697828.1:0-655 GCF_000517525.1 Limulus polyphemus | reverse complement strand
AAACTTTCTATATACTTGTAAATAATAAACAGGGGTTTTGAACGATCTAAAATAGAAATATCCTTTTTAGGATCATTGAATATTTTGAAGGATTCGAAGTATCATAGAAAAAAAAATCGAGATTGATTCCTTTTGTTTTTATTAGTCATGTTGTAAATGTCAAGGCAGATCGTCGCTAGAGGACACCACATACGTAAGAAATAAAAAAACAATATTGTTGAGACGTTTTCTTTTTTTTTTATATGTTCAAATTGATTTACATAATTTTCTTCCTATTGTATTTCTTACAATAAATAACACAGTAAATAACTTCTTTCAATTTTAAATCACAATAAAGTCATCTGAACTATTTAGTCATTTTGATTTGTTAAAATTCGATATTTTTAATGAAAAGTTTAATTTCCCCTTTTGAGGTCACCTGCTTTAAATACTTGCAACTCTATACAGTAGTGTGTTCTCTGTCACATAAAGGACGCTTAACTTTGCAATTTGTACTGTCGTAACGTCAGTAAAACGTGTGTATGCCATGAATCGCGAGAAGAATTATGCACTCTATAGACTACAACACAGCATTACATATGAGCTTCAAAAGCAAGAAATGAAAATATTTTTTTATTTTGGTTTTATTTATTCTTCAAACAGAACACTTTCGAGG
>NW_013697827.1:0-655 GCF_000517525.1 Limulus polyphemus | reverse complement strand
CTTTTTTTTTTTCACTTTTTGTGTTTTACTTTCAAATTAAACAGTAATATGAACATGATCCTTTAGTTAATCTTCATTAAAGTAATGTTTATATATTGTTATACAGTCAAGAATATATCCAAACTCCAAAATGTCTCCAAAAATAATACAAACAATGAATTATCACATGTAATTTTAAGTAAAAAATTGTTAGAAGTCATTTTGAGTCATTTATAGAGTTATGTTGACAAACTTCAGTAGTTGTATTTTGATACATCTGATGACTGGTGTATATTGATATATTTCACCTGACATTCTTGATTTGGTACTTCAATCTTGTAACAGTCCTCTTGAGTGATATAAATGTTGCTGGAGGCAATAAAGGACTATATAATTATTTTTTTTATATTTTAACCAACGTTTCGCCTTTGCGGCTTCAATTGCGTATATTAAACCTGATGAAGCCGCAAAGACGAAACGTTGGCTAAAAAAATATATGTATATCTGGAGTGTAAAGGTCGTTTTTTCCAAACTTTTTATCAAAATGTGTAAACCAATATGGAATACAAATTTTGAAAGACAATAAAGGAGTAGCTGTTCAAGAATACTAATAGTTTCATAACATTGTTGTTGTTTTTACACTCTTCAAGAATACTAATAGTTTCATAACATTGTT
>NW_013697826.1:0-655 GCF_000517525.1 Limulus polyphemus | reverse complement strand
ACATTAAAAACTAAAAAAAAAAACATTTGTTAATATTCGGTTCTCAAGATGATTTTAAAAAGGATCACCAATGGTAAGTTTCAGTGTTCTTCTAACATTAAGTTAAAACTTGCTTATATGTAGTTACCATAATAATATATGAGTCCTATTTTGTAGATTAAAACCTCATCCTTTACGAATGAGAAACAGGCCGTTGTCCAAAAGTTAATTTCTGTAGATTGGCTGCCAATATTGTATTTGACTTCCAAACTTTTTTTTTACCAGTTATATTTTGAGCGTTTAAGGATTATAATATTTTGGTCTGTGTTCTTACATGTATTGGAGGTATCGTATGTACATCTCAGTAGTCTGCTCATCAAGATCATATTTATCATGAACATCCTCTGCACTAGATCCTTTCCTTTGGACACGAAACATAGTAATGTGTTTCTTTAGCTATTAAATCCAATATTCATTGTTCATCACACAAAAAGTGTAGTATCTGATTTTCTTCTCACCTGTATTTCTGTTGTATTGAACAATGAACGTAGGATTTTGAGAAAACGTTGCAATGAACCATGCATGTAAGGCCCTGCAAAACCTTTTCTGTTGTAATGAACCATGCATGTAAGGCCTTGCAAAACCTTTTCTGTTGTAATGAACCATGCATGTAAGG
>NW_013697825.1:0-655 GCF_000517525.1 Limulus polyphemus | reverse complement strand
AACAGGTAGGGATAGTAGGATCCATACAAAAGGTATGAATAGCAGGTTCCATACAACAGGTAGGAATAGCAGGACCCATACAACAGATAGGGATAGTAGGATCCATACAACAGGTAGGAATAGCAGGACCCATACAACAGGTAGGGATAGTAGGATCCATACAACAGGTAGGAATAGCAGGATCCATACAACAGGTGGGAATAGTAGGATCCATACACCAGGTAAGAATAGCAGGATCCATACACCAGGTAAGAATAGCAGGATCTATACAACAGGTAGGAATAGCAGGATCCATACAACAGGTAGGAATAGCAGGATCCATACTACAGGTAAGAATAGCAGGATCCATACACCAGGTAAGAATAGCAGGATCTATACAACAGGTAGGAATAGCAGGACCCATACAACAAGTTGGAATAGAGGGATTTATCCATACAACAGGTAAGAATAGCAGGATCCATCCATACAACAAGTAGGAAGAGCATGATCCATACAACAGGTAGGAATAGTAGGATCCATACACCAGGTAAGAATAGCAGGATCCATACAACAGGTAAGAATAGCAGGATCCATACACCAGGTAAGAATAGCAGGATCCATCCATACAACAGGTAGGAATAGCAGACACCATCCATACAACAAGTTGGAAAAACAT
>NW_013697824.1:0-655 GCF_000517525.1 Limulus polyphemus | reverse complement strand
ATAGTCAATAGTTTTATTATATTTCGTTTTTGTCGGGTTAATAGTTTTATGGTATTTAGTTTTTCTCTAGTTTATAGTTTTAACATAGTTGGTTTTTGTCTAATTAACAGCTTTATTATTCTTTATTTTTGGCTAGTTTATAGTTTTATTATATTTTGTTTTAATCTAATAAATAGTTTATTATATTTTGTTTTTGTCTAGTTAATAGTTTTATGATATTTTATTTTTCTCTAGTTAATAGCTTTATTATATGTTGTTTTTATCTAGTTAATAGTTTATTATATTTTTTTTGTCTAGCTAATAGTTTTATTATATTTTGTTTTTGTCTAATTAATAGTTTTATTGTATTTTGTTTTTGTCTAGTTAATAGTTTTTATATATTTTGTTTCATTTAGTCAATTGTTTTATTATATTTTGTTTTTGACTAGTTAATAGTTTTTTGTTTTAATCTAGTCAATACTTTTATTATATTTTGTTTTTTTCAAGTTAATAGTTTTATTATATTTTGTTTTTATCTATTTAATAGTTTTAATGTATTTTGTTTTTTTCAAGTTAATAGTTTTATAATATTTTTTTTGTCTAGTTAATAGTTTTATTATATTTTGTTTTAATCTTGTCAATAGTTTATTAGATTTGTTTTTGTTCTAATTAATAG
>NW_013697823.1:0-655 GCF_000517525.1 Limulus polyphemus | reverse complement strand
TACGTTTCATGTATCATCCCTTATTCTACAACTGTACAATGACTATTATCAAGCATATATTTTATATTTCACATGTTCATCTGCATTTTATTATGTATAGTATTTTATCAGACAATCATGTTACGTTTCATGTATCATCTCTTATTCCACAACTGTACAATGTTTTATCAGATACGTATGCTATATTTCATACTTTCTCTCCCATTTAATGTTGAAAAGGTTATTTTTCGATTCATAAATATTTCTTTTGTTTAAAAAGAACAATTTTGTAACGTGAAAAACGTGCGATTTCTGTAAATTCTTTATGCAAAATTAAATCAATGAGAACTACCATCAGTCGTTATAAAACTAAAAAATAACATAAATGAAATATTCACATGAGACTTTCGATATAAAAAAGCAGAAATAGCTTTCGGAACGGTTGATGTCACGTTCTGAGCCTCAAAACGACAACTGTACTATTTATCGTCCAAGATCATGCCTACTCTGATTATTTTATAAACTAACTGTTAGTAGTGTCAAAACACCAAACAGACGATGTCAGCGAAACAATTAAAATACGGCTTAAAAGGATTTCCGAAACTAGACTAAGCAGTTTCAGGCCTCATTTGATTTTAATGTATTGTATGTTTGGTGTCCACTTATTTCTTTGGAA
>NW_013697822.1:0-655 GCF_000517525.1 Limulus polyphemus | reverse complement strand
AAATCCCGTATCTTTGGATTGGTTTAAAAGTTTAAATATTTGTGTACTATTGATTTCATTTATAATAATTGATGCATAAAACTTTTTACAAATAATGCCAAAATTACAATTAGCTTTATCAGTAGGAACCATAACATATTTTTCTTGTAATTCTTGAATCTTATATTTTAATTGATGAAACGATGAATCTATTTTTAAACATTATTATACAGAATAATTTAAATCTTTTTTTAAGTTCATAAACTTCCATTCCAAAAACCATCTAGGCGGAGAAGATATAATATAGTTAAGTTGCAAAAGGCATTCATCAATTTTGTTTTCAGTATATTTTATAATATTTTGTTTATTACATTTTTGGCAATTCTGTATTTATATCATTTTTTAAGTATTTCTCATAACAGTTCATCTTGTATAATTTCCAAGGTACCAGTAATAATATGTTTATGAAAAGCATCAATAAACAAACTATTTTCACATTCAACAGGCAAATTATTAACTTCATTTACATTTAAATTAGTTTAAAAACTTTTATAATTGTATAATAGTGGACCGATTGGAATTTCATATTTAAAATTGACGGCAGGCTTTAAGTTTTTAGAAGGAAAATGTTATTTTGTATAGGTTTATAAATAATTTTATTAAATACTGCAAGTCA
>NW_013697821.1:0-655 GCF_000517525.1 Limulus polyphemus | reverse complement strand
AGATTGCGAGTCGAGCGCCCTAACCACCTGGCCATGCCGGGCCAGTATGGAGAAACACGCGAGTCACGGATGAGTAGAAAGAGTAGCCACAGTAGCCAAATGTAATTCTATGTACCATATAAACAATGAGTTAACCTCAAATTCCTACAACTAGTCCCTTGTGGCGGAGAATTGAGCTTGTTACCGTGTCAGTGATTCTTCGGTTGACATTGTACATTTAAGCATGGGAAATAACACTCGTTTCGAAACTTTGAAATACATGGGAGGTTTATTTTTTTCCAAAAATCTTTTACCCCCTGATCAGAAGGTTCTTCCAGAAAAACCTAAACAAGATCAATGTTGTTGGGTTTTTTTTAAACGTTCTTTCAACGAAGAAAATTCGTTTTGTTTTAACGCTGTTATTTTCCAAAATGAATGAAATGTTCACGCGAGTTTAATAAATTTCTTTGAATTTTTTTATAAAAATGTAGAAGGCATCATTGCAACGGACAGCAGTGACGAGTAGTCCAGCCTACTTTGTGTTTTATTACTCTCAGTTCCTTCTCGACGTGCTCGTTTATCGCTCATTGGTCACTGTAAACGTAAATCTGTATTAGTCAACCCTAATACAGTGTAAAAACAATCACCTCTACATCAATTCAAGTGGATTTTTTCG
>NW_013697820.1:0-655 GCF_000517525.1 Limulus polyphemus | reverse complement strand
GTTGAGCCAAAACAGACGAGAAAAACCAGATCTGTGCCAGCCAGAAAGGATCAATCAGTAAAACCTGAACCAGAGTGACATGGATGAACAAACATTTGGGGAAGACTGTTGGAATGAGAAAAAACTAAAATTATAAACTGGATATAATCCAGTCTGAACATATCGACAGACAGGGCAAGTGAATGATGAACTAGAGACCAAAAACAAAAGAGGTAACATAGAATTAATAAAAGATTCAAAAACTTCATGTGGAGGAATACCCCACAGGAGGCAGAGCCACCAAAAATTTGGAGGATTGAGAAGTCACTTATTGGGAGAAAGTGTGTTAGGAATGAAAAGTAAATCAGCAACAAGGACAAAAGCACCTGGAACATGACCCTCCAGGAGACGTATGTCAAGTGTCTGGGTTTAAAAAGTGAAATCTACAGTCTACCATAAAGGGGAAGAAGAATGAGTGTCCTCTCAGCGAGTGATAAGCCACCACCATCAAATAGTGAAAATCAAACATGATTATTCAAATCCGGACAAGAGGAAGAGAGTGAACTAAAGTACATTGGACTGGCAGAAGTGCCAGGGTGTGAAGGTGACAATACTTTTCATCTGCAGACATTGTCCTGAAGCCACCTTGTAATCGCACCATGCACCCTCCCCCCCC
>NW_013697819.1:0-655 GCF_000517525.1 Limulus polyphemus | reverse complement strand
AAAAAATAGAAATAGACAATCACAAAATACACTTCAAAACACCAGAAAACAAACAAATATATCTAAAAAATAGAAGTAGACAATCACAAAATACACTTCAAAACACCAGAAAACAAATATATCTAAAAAATAGACGATCACAAAATATACCTCAAAACAGCAAACAAACAATCACAGAATATAGTTGAAAACAATAAACAGGCAAAATAAAAACCATTCAATCAAAACAAACCTCAAAATAACAGTCAATCTTAAAATATACTTGAAAACAATAAGCAGACAATACAAAACATATCTCAATATTTAAACCAGCCAATCAAAAACATACATGAAAAGAACACAAAAAAAAACAGTCAGTCACGAAATATAATTCAAAATACAAAAAACACACAATACAAAATAACCTCAAAATAAGATATAATCATTCATAAAACTATCAACAACAAATAGAAAACTACAAAACAGACCCGAAAATCAGAGATTTATAAAAATCACCTCAAAACAGCAAACAGCCAATCACATAATAGATAGCAGCTAGTAGGATGGTGAGAAACCCAAAATTTTAATGTTGGACGAATCTGTATCTCTTCAGGATTTCCCAGGATTAAATCTGGAGATTTCTGATTTTTTTAAATATGTTTTATATCATATGGAC
>NW_013697818.1:0-655 GCF_000517525.1 Limulus polyphemus | reverse complement strand
AGGTTTTACTTCGAGTGTAACACCAGTTATAGTAACGATCCGAGAATGTTCACGCTAACAGATTGTACCGGAAAGATAAGTTTTACTCCGTGTGTAAGACCAGTTATAGTAACGATCCGAGAATGTTCACGCTAACAGATCGTACCGGAAAGATAGGTTTTACTCCGAGTGTAACACCAGTTATAGTAACGATCCGAGAATGTTCACGCTAACAGATCGTACCGGAAAGATAGGTTTTACTCCGAGTGTAACACCAGTTATAGTAAAACACCAGTTATAGTAACGACCCGAGAATGTTTACGCTAACAGATCGTACTGGAAAGATAGGTTTTACTCCGAGTGTAACACCAGTTATAGTAACGATCCGAGAATGTTCACGCTAACAGATTGTACCGAAAAGATAGGTTTTACTTTTTAAATGTTAAAACAAGTGGATTTGCTACGTATTGCTAAAACATTCAAGACGAAGCCTTAAAGGATTAAGTACGATATACATGACGAGGTTACTTTTAGATAAAAGGTTTATTTTTATAGACAAACATCTTAAATGAAAACTTACGTTAACTACTTCTTAACTAAACTATCCACATAACTCTTTCGAAACATGCAAAGTTCACTAGTGTTATAACACTTCCTTAGTGTTATGTATCAAGTT
>NW_013697817.1:0-655 GCF_000517525.1 Limulus polyphemus | reverse complement strand
ATGGTACTTTCAATGTAACCATGCACTGTATGGTTACTATTCTTCAGATATGGTACTTCCAATGTAACCATGCACTATATTGTTACTCTTCTTCAGATATGGTACTTCCAATGTAACCACGCACTGTTACTCTTTTTCATCTGTGGTACTTCCAATGTAACCATACACTGTGTTGTTATTCTTCTTCATATATGATACTTCCAATGTAACCATGCACTGTATTGTTACTCTTCTTCATCTATGGTACTTCCAATGCAACCATGCACTGTATTGATACTCTTCTTCAGATCATGGTTACATTGGAAGTACCATCACTGTATTGTTACTCTTCTTCAGATATGGTACTTCCAATGTAACCATGCACTGTATTGTTACTCTTCTTCATATATGGTACTTCCAATGTAACCATGCACTGTATTGTTACTCTTCTTCATCTATGGTACTTCCAATGTAACCATGTACTGTATTGTTACTCTTCTTCATCTATGGTACTTCCAATGTAACCATGCACTGTATTGTTACTCTTCTTCATATATGGTACTTCCAATGTAACCATGCACTGTTACTATTCTTCAGATATGGTACTTCCAATGTAAACATGCACTGTTACTCTTCTTCAGATATGGTACTTCCAATGTAACCATGCATTGTGTTG
>NW_013697816.1:0-655 GCF_000517525.1 Limulus polyphemus | reverse complement strand
TTTTTCATAGCCTCCTCCCACATTTCTTTGTCATTGCAAACGTTATCAATCTTATGGAGGTAGCCAATAACGACACCTCTTTTCACAGCAGGGGGGTGATGAGAATGTTAACCAAGAGCTTTAGTAGATGGCTTGATGAAAATACCAGTAATGATTTCCCCATTCCTGATATGAATTGTAGTATCCAGAAACGGTAAATATGGACTTGGTATGGCATAAACAAGTGTAAGTTTAATGAATGGGTGAACGATATTCAAGAACTCATGGAAACTAAAAATAATATTCCACTCTCAAATACGTCATTTATGAACCTGTACCAGATTGATGGGCCAATATTCTCTCATGTTTTCTAAGAATTAAGTGCTTTCAGTTCAAGTATATGTATAAATATTACAGCCAAGATTACTGTTACCCTATTACCCATGGCTATTCCTCCAATTTGTTTATAAAATTCCCCGTTAAATCTTACATCCCATTATTTAACACATACCTTAGAGCTCGTTCTAACCAATCTGTTGAAATACTTAAAAGTTATAAATCATCTTGTCAGTATTTAAGATGTATATATATATATATATTTCAATAGTAAAAATTAAAAGACTTTTACTTATACTTCCTAATAGTATAAATATACTGTGTTGTTGTTGGGCTTAGG
>NW_013697815.1:0-655 GCF_000517525.1 Limulus polyphemus | reverse complement strand
CAAAAATAGGGATGACTAGCACAGATATTCCTTGAGTTGCTTAGCACCAAATTCAAAGACGACAGTCACGAAATATTGAAAGAAAATATTTTTTATCATTGCACACGAATTTAAATGAAATACTGTTGTTACACATGAAGACTATAAATTCATGAAACGTTAAAACCAAACACAGTACGGGGTGTACGTCTATGGAGTAGACACAAGTAAGACTAAATTATGACACGTTCCTATACTTCAAAAGTTCGTAGAATTATTATAAAAATATATACCTGGCTATTTCTCTCGATTGGTTAAATGGCGCAGTTAAACCCGTAATAAGAAACAACGTTGTGTACATATGTATATATAGTGTTTATTATTCAAATTAAAAATAAAATATTGTCAAAGCAGAAATGAGGTGCTGGAGAAAAAATTCTTGGTGTTACCATCCGAGAGAAAATACGTAAATAGCGATGGTGTTACCGTCAGAGACAAAATACGTAAAGAGCGATGGTGTTAACGTCAGAGAGAAAATACGTAAATAGCGATTGTGTTACCGTCAGAGATAAAATACGTAAAGAGCGATGGTGTTACCACCAGAGAGAAAATACGTAAATAGCGATGGTGTTACCATCAGAGTGAAAATACGTAAAGAGCGATGGTGTTAACGTCA
>NW_013697814.1:0-655 GCF_000517525.1 Limulus polyphemus | reverse complement strand
ATTTTGGGTTTTCAGGCAGTCTTATACCACACCTTCCGTTTTTCTCACTTGTGCGGGGTCTTTTCCTTCTCAGTCCTTTCCATGTTGATCTGTTATTTCCAGCTCCATTGGCTGCCGAGACGTCTGTAACTTCCGGGCTTGGACATTAATGTTGTTCTCCATGACCTTACTTTACCACCATTCTAACACATTTCTTCCTGTTATTTGTTTCACCTCTTCCTTAAGGCATTGTGGACCACATCGGAGGAATTAGAAGAAAGAGAGATACTATTTAAAAAAACTATTAAAATTGAAAGTAAATCTGAAGAAGCCAACTGTAGATATACAGAGAGAGAGATTACAAGTTTGAAGAAATGCAGAGGGACATCAAAGAAGTGCAAATAGGTTGTAATGACAAAATTGATGAAGTAAAAAAAGAACATCAGTCACTGAAAAAAGCATCTGGAAAATTATTAAATGCAAAGATTAAACCAGCCACACACCTTTATGCATCAGCTCAAGTGTTCCAATCTAAATCATTATCTAATCTATTACAAGAAAGGGAATAAGAGGACTTAATTGGTCTACACTTATTACCATTAATGCTGTGTTATCTGTTACTGAAAGACCTTCCTGGACTACTCATTACCAAATCCATTTCCAAAATTTAGCTGAA
>NW_013697813.1:0-655 GCF_000517525.1 Limulus polyphemus | reverse complement strand
TTACTCCATGTCTTTATAAGTAAGACAGTGATATATTTACTCCATGTTCTTTATAAATACGACAATGAGATATTTACTCCATGTTCTTTATAAGTAAGACAGTGATATATTTACTCCATGTTCTTTATTAGTACGACAGTGAGATATTTACTCCATGTTCTTTATAAGTAAGACAGTGAGTTATTTACTCCATGTTCTTTATAAGACAATGAGATATTTACTCCACGTTCTTTATAAGTAAGACAGTGAGATATTTACTCCATGTTGTTTATAAATACGACAGTGATATATTTACTCCATGTTCTTTATAAGTAAGACAGTGATATATTTACTCCATGTTCTTTATAAGTACGACAGTGATATATTTACTCCACGTTCTTTATAAGTACGACAGTGATATATTTACTCCACGTTCTTTATAAGTACGACAGTGATATATTTACTCCACGTTCTTTATAAGTACGACAGTGAGATATTTACTCCATGTTCTTTATAAGTAAGACAGTGAGATATTTACTCCATGTTCTTTATAAGTAAGACAGTGATATATTTACTCCATGTTCTTTATAAGTAAGACAGTGATATATTTACTTCATGTTCTTTATAAGTACGACAGTGAGATATTTACTCCATGTTCTTTATAAGTAAGACAGTG
>NW_013697812.1:0-655 GCF_000517525.1 Limulus polyphemus | reverse complement strand
CTTCATAATACTACAGTGAGGAATGAAACAGACCATACAACAACTTTAGTCTTAGTGTAAACTTCATAATACTGCAGTGAGGAACGAAACAGACCACACAACAACTTTAGTCTTAGGGTAAACTTCATAATACTGCTGTGAGAAATGAAACAGACCACACAACAACTTTAGTCTTAGTGTAAACTTCATAATACTGCAGTGAGGAACAAAACAGACCACACAACAACTTTAGTCTTAGTGTAAACTTCATAATACTGCAGTGAGGAATGAAACAGACCACACAACAACTTTAGTCTTAATGCATTTTATTGAATCTTGGTAACAGCAGAAGGTCATATACAGTTTGTACACCTATACATCCAATCAAACAATCACAAAAATAGTAAGAAGGGTTTGAAAATATACTCTTTTTGAGATACCAGAGCTGAAACAACAATAACACCATCAACACTGCACAAAAACAACGTATGTATTATTATTTTTGAACATTAAAAATAGAATAACGATAACGTTGACTAATTTCAAGCAATTGGCCTTATGTTTGGTTTCCGGTACTTGTACGTTTTCATCGTTCTCAGGTGCGTTCTGAAAAATTACCTTTATGTACCGATTGGGAGTTTATGTAATATTTATATATATATATATATATATATAT
>NW_013697811.1:0-655 GCF_000517525.1 Limulus polyphemus | reverse complement strand
GTTTCTGTATTATGTTTATCGTATCGACTGTTTTCTGTATTATGTCTATCGTATCGACTGTTTTCTGTATTATAGAGAAGCTATCTATACCTGTTAATACCTAACCTCATTTTAGTGAAGCTATCTATACATGTTAATAACTAACCTCACTTTAGAGAAGCTGTCTATACATGTTAATAACTAACCTCACTTTAGAGAAGCTGTCTATACCTGTTAATAACTAACCTCACTTTAGAGAAGCTGTCTATACCTGTTAATAACTAACCTCACTTTAGTGAAGCTATCTATACATGTTAATAACTAACCTCACTTTAGTGAAGCTATCTATACATGTTAATAACTAACCTCACTTTAGAGAAGCTGTCTATACATGTTAATAACTAACCTCACTTTAGAGAAGCTGTCTATACCTGTTAATAACTAACCTCACTTTAGTAAAGTTAAAAACTAACTTCACTTTAGTTAAGCTGTTTATACTACCTGTTAATAATTGTGCTTTTCTTTTCGTTACTCGGAGAGGTAAATAAAGTTCAACAGTACGGGGAATCTGATTGGTATAAAAGAACACATCTTCAAGAAACGTTGTTAGAACTTTTGACTGTAATATAGGGACAGAATCTCAGCAATTCAAATTCTTGAAGAACATTAAGAAGCG
>NW_013697810.1:0-655 GCF_000517525.1 Limulus polyphemus | reverse complement strand
AACAGATTGAATGGGATGACTCTTTTAGGCAAACTCCCCAGTGGCACAGCAGTATGTCTGCGGATTAACAACTCCAAAAACCTAGTTTCGATACCCGTGGTGGGCAGAGCACAAGATAGCCCATTGTGTAGCTTTGTGCTTAACTTCAAAACAAACAAACAAACTTTTAGGCAGGGAAGGAGCTGTGTCGTGTTAACAAATGGTAGTCAATATACTGAATTTATATGGGTTACACTCATAGGTTTCAAGGATAAAAATTTTCTGGTAACTGCTATAGGCTACCTTATCAGGCAGATGATATCAACGAGAAATACAAAATGAGGACATCGTTCTTACTAATACGAATACTGATGCATAATAATGGGCAACTTTACTTTTAAAGGCGTTGACTGCAATTGTACGGAATCAAAGAGTGAAGGAGGGAGGTTTCTTAAAGTGATTCGGAATTGTTTTCTTTTCCACATGGTCAGAGTACCAAGCAGATTTATTGTTAACCACTAATAATGATGTGATTGTAAGAGTTGAAGTAGGGTAACATTTGGAGAAGAGTGGTTATTCCATTATTAGTTTGAAATTTGCTACTTTTTAAGATAAAAATATATGAAACTTTTGATACTGCAGTAGCACAGTGTTAAGTTAGAAAGTATATAACATT
>NW_013697809.1:0-655 GCF_000517525.1 Limulus polyphemus | reverse complement strand
GTGTGTGTGTGTGTGTGTGTGTGTGTGTGTGTGTGTGTGTGTGTGTGTGTGTGTGTGTGTGTGTATGAAACCATTTATACCAATAGTTACAGGCATAATGGCACATAAGTATGTAACATAGTAATTATTTCATTATAACTTATAAAATTACTAACAAAAATTTAATTTATGGTAAAAATTGTAAATTATTATCATGCTTTATGTTTGAAGAGTATGTTTCATATATTATGATGTTTACAAGTTAATTTTTTATGATGGCAAATGCAGAAATGACAATATGCTGCTACTGAGTTGTAGAGGTTTAAAAAGTGAAAGATTTTGATAAACATCCCAGTATTTTCCCAACTCACATATTAGTTCTTTTTATAACTGTGCAACAAACTACCTATTCACTGACACTTCAATTTCCATTTGTACAGCCTAAATATCAAGACTTCTTAAAGTTGAATATCAGAAGAAACAATTAAAGCTCACATTTTGTATTGTGCATCAATCTACTATATGTTTTCATACCATTATTGCTTCAATACTGATAGAAAATCCTACAAAAATGCATTTTTAAACACTACTATAAAATATTAATTTCACTTTATTCAGTTCTTTATCTTTCAGCCTGAAAACATATATTTAAACACAGCACAAAAATACAACAATC
>NW_013697808.1:0-655 GCF_000517525.1 Limulus polyphemus | reverse complement strand
GCGTTTTTCTACGTCTAGCATTAAGACGTAACTTCACTAACTATTTTAAGATTCTCAAATATCTTTACGCGTCTGTGAATTAATAAAAAGTTGTTTCTTCCTTTTTTCTTCATTTGCAGCAATTTACTAAACTTCTTGTTCAGACATTATTAGTAAGAATGTGCATATGAATAAGCTTCATGTTCAGTCATTGTTAGTAAGAATGTGCATATGAATAAGCTTCATGTTCAGACATTGTTAGTAAGAATGTGCATATGAATAAGCTTCATATTCAGACATTGTTAGTAAGAATGTGCATATGAATAAGCTTCATATTCAGACATTGTTAGTAAGAATGTGCATATGAATAAGCTTCATATTCAGACATTGTTAGTAAGAATGAGCATATATATAAGCTTCATGTTCAGACATTGTTAGTAAGAATGTGCATATGAATAAGCTTCATGTTCAGACATTGTTAGTAAGAATGTGCGTATACATATAAGGTTTATGTTCAGACATTGTTAGTAAGAATGAGTATATATATAAGCTTCATGTTCAGACATTGTTAGTAAGAATGTGCATGTAAAAAATAAAGAATATTGTAACTATGGGGTTTTGAGTCCGTTTGTACTTCACTCAAAACCCCCATATATATATATATATATATATAGTA
>NW_013697807.1:0-655 GCF_000517525.1 Limulus polyphemus | reverse complement strand
TTCTTTACTGTTGAGTTTTCTGTTTAACATCAGGTTTCTTTACTGTTGAGTTTTCTGTTTAAACATCAGGTATCTTTACTCTTGAGTATATATCTGGTCGTTATCCCAAAGTCTGACCTATGAACTGTAATATTAACCATGATAAGTAATAAGATTAGTCTGCTTCTTTGTATGTCTGTTTACTTTTAGTCATTGATGCCCCAAATACAACTGAAATATCATAAGATATAGTTATTATTTACAGCTGTGCTCCCCCCTCACTTTCATAGCCGTATGGTCTTCGTACTCTGGCTTTGTTGCCGGTTTCTTTTCCTTTGGAATTACCATATTTTCTCATAATTTACCCAATAAAGTTTGTACGTGAAGTACGTTAGATTCATTGCGGCGTCTCCCGATAAGTCAGCAGTAAGTGTGAGGTCATAAATCCCTGAAATGTGCTGTTCGATCCTTGCAATTTGTACAGAATAGCTATCCCGTAGTACCTATCTTTGCTAATGCATCGCTAATAGTTTAGTAGAGGAACAAATATCTGGGCTAACCATACATGTGTTTAATAAACAAATATCTGAGATCACCCGTACATGTGTTTAATAAACAAATATATTGGATCACCCGTACATGTGTTTAATAAACAAATATCTGAAATCACCCGTAC
>NW_013697806.1:0-655 GCF_000517525.1 Limulus polyphemus | reverse complement strand
TATTAAATATTCAGTAGCTTATAACGTTACTACAATATTGAATTTCTCTAATTCATAACGTTACTACAATATTGAATTTCTCTAATTCATAACGTCACTACAATATTGAATCTTTAGTAACTTATAACGTTACTACAATATTGAATTTCTCTAATTTATAACGTTACTACAATATTGAATCTTCAGTAACTTATAACGTTACTACAATATTGAATCTACAGTAACTTATAACGTTACTACAATATTGAATCTTCAGTAACTTATAACGTTACTACAATATTGAATCTTCAGTAACTTATAACGTTACTACAATATTGAATCTTCAGTAACTTTTAACGTTATTACAATATTGAATTTCTCTAACTTATAACGTTATTACAATATTGAATCTTCAGTAACTTATAACGTTACTACAATATTGAATCTTCAGTAACTTATAACATTAGCACAGTAATGAATCCCAAGTAGTTTATAACGTTACTATAGCATTGAAAACGGCCGGGTGTGGCCAAGTAGTTAGCGTGCCAGACTATCAATTCGAAACTCCACGGTTCGTGTCCTGTTGTCGCAAAACCACACTCCACACTTTAGGGTTATTATAAGAGTTACTCTCAAATCCTGAAGAGTTGGCGGCGAGGGTCGCTCACTAGCTGTG
>NW_013697805.1:0-655 GCF_000517525.1 Limulus polyphemus | reverse complement strand
TATATTGATGTGAATGTTTAAACAGAAGTTTTTATTTACCATATATTTGTCAATATATGTATCGTTGTAAATGTTTACTCAGAGGTTTTGATATACCATATATATATATATCGATGTGAATTTTTAAAAATATATGGTAAATAAAACTTCTGTTTAAAAATTACACATCGATATATATATATATATATATATTGTATATAAAAACTTCTGAGTAAAAATTCACACCGATATATATATATATGGTAAATAAAAACTTCTGTATATATATATATGGTAAAAAAACTTCCAATTAAACACTTACAATGATATAGATGTGAATGTTTAATCAGGAGTTTTTATTTACAATATATATATATATATGTATGTATCGTTGAGAATGTTCAAT
Source organism: Limulus polyphemus (assembly GCF_000517525.1). Classification (NCBI taxonomy): domain Eukaryota; kingdom Metazoa; phylum Arthropoda; class Merostomata; order Xiphosura; family Limulidae; genus Limulus; species Limulus polyphemus. The sequence goes on along the minus strand of NW_013697805.1, from coordinate 270 downwards.
GAGAAGTTTTTGTTACCATATATATATACTGATGTGTATTTTATGTTTATATATATATACGTTATATATGACTTTTTATTTATCAAACATATATATATATATATCGTTGTAATTATATGTATCGTTTCTAGTGCTTAATCATAGGTTTTATTTACCATATATATGTATATATATCGATGTGAATTTTTAAACAGATGTTTTTATTTACCATATATATATATATATATATGTATGTATCGTTGAGAATGTTTAATCAGAAGTTTTATTTAC
>NW_013697804.1:0-655 GCF_000517525.1 Limulus polyphemus | reverse complement strand
AGATGGAATGATCGTAAACGTTGTATACTATAAAAAAAGTGAGCCAATTTGTAAGGATTGAAGAAAGTACCCACTGCAATAATCCGAAATACCAGGGACAAAAGACAAAAACAAAACTGTTGCCCTGAACAACAACCGTTTATTTCTATACACATGGTGTTTATTTGTTTGTTGAATTTCATGCAAAACGATTCGAGGTCTGTCTGCGATAGCCGACCCTAATTTTGAAGTGATAGGTTAGAGGGATGGCAGCTGATTAACACTACCCGCCGCCAACTTTTTGGGCTACTCTTTACCAACAAATAGTGGGAGCTACTGTCACATTGTAGCATCCTCACGGCTGAAAGGGCGAGCATGTTCGCTGACGGGATTCGAGCTCGCGACCCGTAGATTATGAGTCCAGCGTCCCCCAAACCACCAGTTCCACTCACATGTAGATACACCGACAAATATATCAGTTTTCAGAGCTTGTCCATCTATCTGGTTACATCATATGTGTACTTTTAATCCACATTTTATAGCACAAAAAACAACAACGATCCCAAACTCCTGATCAAAAAATAACATTTCAGTACCAAGTTCAGATCAACATATTACTTCAAGGTCTAACGTTTCAGTCGAAACACATAATATTAGATGAATACCTAACCGTTTC
>NW_013697803.1:0-655 GCF_000517525.1 Limulus polyphemus | reverse complement strand
AACTACGTTACTTACTCTTCATGGCCAACCTCATATCTACCATTAGTTCACTATGTTACCTACTCTTCATGGCCAACTTCATTGTTTTGATATCTACCTGTCACTCGTAAGATAACAATATTGTTTTGATATCTATTTGTCACTCGTAAGATAACAATATTGTTTTGATATCTACTTGTCACTCGTAAGATAACAATATTGTTTTGATATCTACTTGTCAGTCGTAAGATAACAACATTGTTTCAATATCAACTTGTCAGTCGTAAGATAACAACATTGTTTCAATATCAACTCCTCACTTGTAGGATAACAACATTGTGTGAATATCAACTTCTCACTTGTAGGATAACAACATTGTGTGAATATCAACTTCTCACTTGTAGGATAACAACATTGTGTGAATATCAACTTGTCACTTGTATGATAACAACATTGTGTGAATATCAACTTCTCACTTGTAGGATAACAATATTGTATGAATATCAACTTCTCACTTGTAGGATAACAACATTGTGTGAATATCAACTTCTCACTTGTAGGATAACAACACTGTGAATATCAACTTCTCACTTGTAGGATAACATCACTGTGTGAATATCAACTTCTCACTTGTAGGATAACAACACTGTGAATATCAACTTCTCACTTGTAGGAT
>NW_013697802.1:0-655 GCF_000517525.1 Limulus polyphemus | reverse complement strand
AGAACTATATAGCCATAATGTATAGTTCAAATAGTAATATTGATACAATGTTCTTCCTTCCTAAAGACTATTAAAACTACACGATGTAAGTAACTAACCAATGTAGTTCTATTAGATAATAAATAACTAAATATATAAAATCAAACCACGTACAAGTTTCCACCTGTAGATACAAATAAAACACCACAATCCTTGAACTAGTCTGTTTTTTTTTCTTTATTATTTTCTATCGGTTTCGTGATTTCAAAGGTCACTCACTCTTCAGGATGTCATTTTTACAGATAATTACAGTAAAATCGTTGAAATACCACTTATCAACTGCACATAAGCAACTTGAATTAAATACATATGGTTGAGAATGTACAAACGTAAAACAGAATCCTTTATTTTAAGTATACTTTCTCCTGTTATTAAAGAAAATCAGTTTATTTTCATAATAGACCTTAACCTTTTAAATCAGTGGCATTTTGGTTCAAACTCAACTGAACTTAAACGACTGTAGATATATATATATATTTCAAAAACTATAAAAAAAAAGAAAATATGCGTTATCAAAATATGACATGCTACTTCGTAACCAAAGAAAAATTAAAGACTACAAAACCTTGACCCTTTTTTCGTGCCTATAGACTATGCGATTCAATTTCACAAATAC
>NW_013697801.1:0-655 GCF_000517525.1 Limulus polyphemus | reverse complement strand
TCGAGCGCCTTATCCACCTGGCCATGCCGGGCGGGGGGGGGGTTAGAGGATTCTCTTTTTTAATCATAGCCTTCATTATGCGGATGAGAGCATTGGTTTCGATTGACTTGAGGTATTGTTTCAGAGTCACTTTCTATCCTGTAAGCTCCATTGCGCGAGATTACTCTTTAGTGGAGAACATTGAAAGCTCCTCTTTACAAAATGTTTTATGCGTGCGTCGTTTAACAATCACGTTGTATAAATATTTATTTTGAGAAAGAATAGTCACTTGATCCTTCTCGTTGGTATTATACTTTGAATGGCTGGAAATTCACTCGGAACTTATATAGATGCTAAGCATGTCTCTCATAACGCCATGGCTCGTATCCACGACGACACCACACTATATTGACATTTTTCAATCATTCTCATAAAGCGAGATTTAACCTCTGAGTATGATAGATTTAGAAAGTCGTTGATTTACCTGTTTGTTCCATTTCCCTAGAAAGGTGTAAAAGTGAGGAAAATAATCTATAGGTTCACTAACAAGTGTGATTTAACAAAACCGTCAAATTTGAGTTATTGGTAATTTTATAAATACATGGACTTAAAAGTAGAAATCAGAATACTGAGCTATATCAATTAAAAGTTTACTGTTTTGAAAATCAAGGAAGAG
>NW_013697800.1:0-655 GCF_000517525.1 Limulus polyphemus | reverse complement strand
TAAGTAATGGATCACTGATAAACCAATGTTGTTATAACCGACACAATCAAGTAAGTAAGTAATGGATCACTGATAAACCAATGTTGTTATAACCAACACAACCAAGTAAGTAATGGATCAATGATAAACCAATGTTGTTATAACCAACACAACCAAGTAAGTAATGGATCACTAATAAACCAATGTTGTTATAACCAACACAACCAAGTAAGTAATGGATCACTAATAAACCAATGTTGTTATAACCGACACAATCAAGTAAGTTATGGATCACTGATAAACCAATGTTGTTATAACCAACACAATCAAGTAAGTTATGGATCACTGATAAACCAATATTGTCATAACCGCTTACTTGATTGTGTTACAACATTGGTTTATCAGTGATCCATAAATAACCAAAACAACCAAGTAAGTTATGGATCACTGATAAACCAATGTTGTTATAACCAACACAACCAAGTAAGTTATGGATCACTGATAAACCAATGTTGTTATAACCAAAACAACCAAGTAAGTTATGGATCACTGATAAACCAATGTTGTTATAACCGACACAACCAAGTAAGTTACGGATCACTGATAAACCAATGTTGTTATAACCGACACAATCAAGTAAGTTACGGATCACTGATAAACCAATGTTGTCAAAGCC
>NW_013697799.1:0-656 GCF_000517525.1 Limulus polyphemus | reverse complement strand
GTAGAAACCATATACACCATGGAAAGTTGATAGATTGGTTACTAGAACAGAAACCATATACACCATGGGAAGTTGATAGATTGGTTACTAGAGCAGAAACCATATACACCATGGAAAGTTGATAGATTGGTCACTAGAGTAGAAACCATATACACCATGGGAAGTTGATAGATTGGTCACTAGAGTAGAAACCATATACACCATGGAAAGTTGATAGATTGGTCACTAGAGTAGAAACCATATACACCATGGAAAGTTGATAGATTGGTCACTAGAGCAGAAACCATGTACACCATGGGAAGTTGATAGATTGGTTACTAGAACAGAAACCATATACACCATGGGAAGTTGATAGATTGGTCACTAGAGTAGAAACCATATACACCATGGGAAGTTGATAGATTGGTCACTGGAGTAGAAACCATATACACCATGGAAAGTTGATAGATTGGTCACTAGAGCAGAAATCATATACACCATGGGAAGTTGATAGATTGGTTACTAGAACAGAAACCATATACACCATGGGAAGTTGATAGATTGGACACTAGAGCAGAAACCATATACACCATGGGAAGTTGATAGATTGGTCACTAGAGTAGAAACCATATACACCATGGGAAGTTGATAGATTGGTCACTAGAGTAGAAACCATA
>NW_013697798.1:0-656 GCF_000517525.1 Limulus polyphemus | reverse complement strand
GGTATCATATAGTCATTACTTACATTATCCTGTATTTTGGTGGATTGCATCCACTATATATAACCAAATTTGCTATCATATAGTCATTACTCACATTAGCTTGCATTTTGGTGGATTACATCCACTATAGATAACCAAATTTGCTATCATATAGTAATTACTTACATTATCCTGTATTTTGGTGGATTACATCCACTATAGATAACCAAATTTGCTATCATATAGTAATTACTTACATTATCCTGTATTTTGGTGGATTACATCCACTATAGATAACCAAATCTGCTATCATATAATACATAACAATACTTACATTAATTACATTGGTCAGATTTAGCATGAAACAAGCATTCATTAAACCTGCAACTCATAATAATCTTTAGAATTTAAAACAATCACTATAAAAAATGTTTCATATGTTCTTTGCCTCTAATATTAATTTTGGCTATAAATTTTAGATTTTTGGAGTGCTTGTCACAAATTACTATATATCAGCTTCCTTTAAATGCATTGTTAGAGACAGAATGTTCACTAGTGATGATACAACTGGCTGTTTAAATTTAGTGCAAAGCTACTCGAAGACTATCTGCACTAGCCGTCCGTAATGTTGAATATACTAAAGTAAGCCAACTTCTCAATACCACCCAACTTTCGGG
>NW_013697797.1:0-656 GCF_000517525.1 Limulus polyphemus | reverse complement strand
TTACTTACTGTTACTTCTGAACAATGCCGAATCAGTGTGGTTTAAACACTGTTACATTTATCATCACTGTATGTTACAACACTGATCTTACTTATGTTACTTCTGAACAATGAAGAACCAGTGTGGTTTAAACACTGTTACATTTATCAGTCACTGTATGTTACAACACTGATCTTACTTATTGTTACTTCTGAACAATGAAGAACCAGTGTGGTTTAAACACTGTTACATTTATCAGTCACTGTATGTTACAACACTGATCTTACTTATTGTTACTTCTGAACAATGGAGAACCAGTGTGGTTTAAACATTGTTACATTTATCAGTCACTGTATGTTACAACATTGATCTTACTTACTGTTACTTCTGAACAATGGAGAACCAGTGTGGTTTAAACACTGTTACATTTATCAGTCACCCTGGGTGTTACAACATTGATCTTACTTACTGTTACTTCTGAACAATGGAGAACCAGTGTGGTTTAAACACTGTTACATTTATCAGTCACTGTATGTTACAACACTGATCTTACTTACTGTTACTTCTGAACAATGGAGAACCAGTGTGGTTTAAACACTGTTACATTTATCAGTCACCCTGGGTGTTACAACATTGATCTTACTTACTGTTACTTCTGAACAATGGAGAACCAGTGT
>NW_013697796.1:0-656 GCF_000517525.1 Limulus polyphemus | reverse complement strand
CATCGAAAATGAAATGATATCTCCTAAGCACATGTTTCAGAAATTTGCGAGTTCTGCCACCAATGAATCCTGTTTTAAATTTAATAATAACTTGAATTGTTTAATAGACGGTGAATCAGTGGATCAAGTTCATTACTATAACTTGTTTCCCTGAAAAGTGACGGCTTGATTAATAACCTTCCGAACTAATATACTATATAAAGTATGTGTGTATACTTTTTTTGAAACACCTCATCAATAAACATACTAATATAAAGATAACAATCACGCAGCAAGATGATGATAAACTCCCACTTCTTGACATCTTTATTCATAATAAAACGGTAAAGCTGAACATGAAATATTTCATAAAAATTTTACAGATTTAAATTCTAATTTTGATGGTTTATACCAGACTCTTTTACCTCGACAATATAAAAAAATTCTGAACTAAAAATGCTTTTCCAATAAATATTATAAACAATATTATGACTACTTAAATGGCATCAGAATTCCTCAACAGTCAAATTAGAATGATTCAGTATTACCATACAAAATATTTAGTTAAAAACAAGTTATGTAAGTTGTACTATTGATCCTACCCACAAATTGAATTAAGATATATTTTTAAACCAGAATGTAGATTATAACATTTTTTCATGTACTTAAAAATTAAA
>NW_013697795.1:0-656 GCF_000517525.1 Limulus polyphemus | reverse complement strand
AACAATCAACTTTGATCAGAACGGTAAGATTTTTATACTTGTAACAGTTAACTTTGATCCGAACGGTAACATTTTTATACTTGTAACAATCAACTTTGATCAGAACGGTAAGATTTTTATACTTGTAACAGTTAACTTTGATCCGAACGGTAACATTTTTATACTTGTAACAATTAACTTTGATCCGAACAGTAACATTTTTATACTTGTAACAATTAACTTTGATCAGAATGGTAACATTTTTATACTTGTAACAGTTAACTTTGATCCGAACGGTAACATTTTTATACTTGTAACAATTAACTTTGATCAGAACGGTAACATTTTTATACTTGTAACAGTTAACTTTGATCCGAACGGTAACATTTTTATACTTGTAACAATCAACTTTGATCAGAACGGTAAGATTTTTATACTTGTAACAGTTAACTTTGATCAGAACGGTAACATTTTTATACTTGTAACAATTAACTTTGATCCGAAGGGTAACATTTTTATACTTGTAACAGTTAACTTTGATCAGAACGGTAACATTTTTATACTTGTAACAATCAACTTTGATCAGAACTGTAAGATTTTTATACTTGTAGCAGTTAACTTTGATCAGAACGGTAACATTTTTATACTTGTAACAATTAACTTTGATCAGAACGGTA
>NW_013697794.1:0-656 GCF_000517525.1 Limulus polyphemus | reverse complement strand
TCAGATTGCGAGTCGAGCTCTCTAATTATCTGGCCATGCCGGGCCTCTAGTGGTATATGCCCGCAGACATACCGCTGTGCCACGGGGGGGGGGGGATTATTGTATACACCAATAGAAGAGATAGGAAATCCTTAGCGTAAAGAAAGTGAATATCTCCATGTTCTCGACTTGAAAAACATTAGTAACTGTAGTTACCATCATGTGGAAGGTTGAAGGTTTAGGATGAGAAAAGTAGAACATGTATGTCAAAGAATGACTGGAAGATCACACAAGGTATTTATATGACCCTATTACGAGAACTAAACTGCAACTGCTCAGCTGCCCTTCATCAATAAGTCAAGCAAGAACTAAGCTACAGATGGACAATTTAAAGACTAACTACAATTTATTTATCAGTCTCTACATTACTATTCGTTCACAGAAAAGTGGTCCTGATTAATCCTTTATACATAAAAATCAGCCTTCTCCACCTCCTCTATCAAAACTGGGAACTTAATCTTCCGAACTTAATCAAGTTTGTCTTGATTATGTCTCTCTATGAAAAATAGTAAGCTCCTTCTATTGAGGTAATTGTTCTTGATAGGGCAGCTATTGTCAACACTCTCAGACCAGATACAGCAAATACATTTACTTACTATTCCCTTCAAGTTGTGCTT
>NW_013697793.1:0-656 GCF_000517525.1 Limulus polyphemus | reverse complement strand
CATTGTCTATATACTATCTTGTAACAAAAACATCATTGTGTATATACCACCTTGTAACAAAAACATCGTTGTCTATATACCACCTTGTAACAAAAACATCATTGTCTATATACCACCTTGTAACAAAAACACAATTGTCTATATACCACCTTGTAACAAAAACATCATTGTCTATATACCACCTTGTAACAACAACATCATTGTCTATATAGGTAGTATATAGAGAATGATGTTTTTGTTACAAGGTGGTATATAGACAATGATGTTTTTGTTACAAGGTGGTATATAGACAACGATGTTTTTGTTACAAAGTGGTATATAGACAATGATGTTCTTGTAACAAGGTAGGATATAGACAATGATGTTGTTGTTACAAGGTGGTATGTTTTTGTTACAAAGACAATGATGTTTTTGTTACAAGGTAGTATATAGACAATGATGTTTTTGTTACAAGGTGGTATATAGACAATGAATATACCACCTTGTAACAAAAACATCATTGTCTCTATACCACCTGTAACAAAACATCATTGTCTATATACTATCTTGTAACAAAAACATCATTGTGTATATACCACCTTGTAACAAAAACATCGTTGTCTATATACCACCTTGTAACAAAAACATCATTGTCTATATACCACCTTGTAACAAAA
>NW_013697792.1:0-656 GCF_000517525.1 Limulus polyphemus | reverse complement strand
GTCTCCTGTATGTTCCCTCTTCCCTTTAACCAAGATCCTCTAATGATTTGTCTCCTATATGTTCCCTCTTCCCTTTAACCAAGATCCTCTAATGATTTGTCTCCTTTGTTCTCTCTTCCCTTTAACCAAGATCCTGTAATGATTTGTCTCCTATATGTTCCCTCTTCCCTTTAACCAAGACCCTCTAATGATTTGTCTCCTGTATAAAGGAGACAAATCATTAGAGGATCTTGGTTAAAGGGAAGAGGGAACGTTCTCTCTTCCCTTTAACCAAGATCCTGTAATGATTTGTCTCCTATATGTTCCCTCTTCCCTTTAACCAAGATCCTCTAATGATTTGTCTCCTATATGTTCCCTCTTCCCTTTAACCAAGATCCTCTAATGATTTGTCTCCTTTGTTCTCTCTTCCCTTTAACCAAGATCCTGTAATGATTTGTCTCCTATATGTTCCCTCTTCCCTTTAACCAAGACCCTCTAATGATTTGTCTCCTGTATGTTCTCTCTTCCCTTTAACCAAGACCCTCTAATGATTTGTCTCCTGTATGTTCTCTCTTCCCTTTAACCAAGACCCTCTAATGATTTGTCTCCTCTGTTCTCTCTTCCCTTTAACCAAGACTCTCTAATGATTTGTCTCCTGTATGTTCCCTCTTCCCTTT
>NW_013697791.1:0-656 GCF_000517525.1 Limulus polyphemus | reverse complement strand
TATACTGTATATAACAGAACTATTCAAACTATACTGTATATAAAAGAAATATTCAAACTATACTGTATATAACAGAACTATTTAAACTGTACCGTATATAACAGAACTATTTAAACTGTACTGTATATAACAGAACTATTTAAACTGTACCGTATGTAACATAACTATTTAAACTGTACTGTATATAACAGAACTATTTAAACTATACTGTATATAACAGAACTATTTAAACTATACTGTATATAACAGAACTATTTAAACTGTACTGTATGTAACATAACTATATAAACTATACTGTATATAACAGAACTAGTAAAACTGTACTGTATGTAACATAACTATTTAAACTATACTGTATATAACAGAACTATTTAAACTATACTGTATATAACAGAACTATTTAAACTATACTGTATATAACAGAACTAGTTAAACTGTACTGTATATAACAGAACTATTTAAACTGTACGGTATATTACATAACTATTTAAACTATACTGTATATAACAGAACTATTTAAACTATACTGTATGTAACAGAACTATTTAAACTGTACTGTATATAACAGAACTAGTTAAACTGTACTGTATATAACAGAACTATTAAACTGTACTGTATATAACAGAACTATTTAAACAGTACCGTATATAACATAA
>NW_013697790.1:0-656 GCF_000517525.1 Limulus polyphemus | reverse complement strand
ATAGCAATCCGAGTTCTGAAAGAAGAGAACTGAGCTACAGAATTAATAACTAGTCACTGTAAAAAAAAAAATCAAAATTAGACTGTTATTCCTGTGGCTCAACAAAAAGAAATACTATAGGCATATCATAAGCGTATTTAACATTTCAAACTGATCTGTGTAATTTTCTTAGAGGGCCCGTCCGTACTAATCAGTTTTAGATATAGAAATTTATAAAAGTGTTTTTGCATTACACTGGGGGCACCGTCGGTTGTTTTGCCCCGATTGCTCCGACGTTAAATATGCCACAGCAGTAATAAAAGACTATGTGGAAATCGGTAGAAAGTTTGAGATATGCCTGTTCTTCCTCCCCATAAATAAACAAACAAACAAAAAAAAAAGCCGTTGATCTAACTATAAAGATTACCTATTACGTGCGTGCGTGTTTAATATTCAACACTCAGAGTTTACCGTAAATTTTTGTATAACCGAAAACTGCCCGTCGGTGTACGTGGGCTATTTTGTTTTAGGATTCTCTCCTTAGAAATGAGATTTAAAAAAAAAAACTGAACTAGGGCACATTTTCACTTTTTTGTAGAATTCTGGCTTTGAATTTAAAAACATAAGTACTTAATCAGTTAACTGAGTCAATTATTTCTTTTCCCAAAATGAGATGA
>NW_013697789.1:0-656 GCF_000517525.1 Limulus polyphemus | reverse complement strand
TTTGATCTGAGATCCTTATAAATTTACGTAACAGTTTTTTTCTATTTGAGTTAGTCTTTGATCTGAGATCTTTATAAACTTAGGAAACAGTTTTTTATTTGAGTTAGTCATTGAGTTAGTAATGTTGTGTCAGTGAGCTTGCTCATTGGAAATAAAAAATATATTTGGTTTGTTACTAAAATATTTCCGTGCTTAAATAGTGCAAACACAAGTTTGTTTATTCGATTTTCAGTAATTCAGTCGCTTCTATCCAATACCCAATCATTAATTGTTATCAATCATTTGGTTTAGTAGGTTTTTAATGGATTTAATAACAGAAGAGTTAATCTTTTTATGACTGTTTTACTATTTTTAGAGCGGTTTGAAAGCTAGTGTGAAAGTTTATCCAGGTTCTCTGTTCAACCAAGAACTATATTATATTATTCAAACAGAAACTATATTATGTTGTTTAACCAGAATATCTTATATTGTTTAACTAAGAACTATATTATATTGTTCAACCAGAAACTATATTATATTGTTTAACCAGAATATCTTATATTGTTTAACCAGAAACTATTATATTGTTTCTCCAGAAATTCTATTCTATTATTCAACCAGAAACTATATTATATTATTCAACCAGAAACTCTATTATATTGTTTCTCCAGAAATTC
>NW_013697788.1:0-656 GCF_000517525.1 Limulus polyphemus | reverse complement strand
TTTCCACCATCACCACACATTGCTGTGCATGCTCAGAAATTTGCTGACCAATTGAGAGAGGGTGGTTCTATGCCTTGTCCTCCCCATTTATCAGATCAGCATGCCTTAGCTTTAAATCGCTTGGAGGAAACATTTAAATTCTCAAAGGTTAGATCCTCTTCTCCCTATTTGGGGTTCTAGGCCTGATGCCACTATTTGTTTTAACTTTGCACATTCATCTATCCTTTACAACAGTTTTGTGTTTTTTATCCTCTTTGCAACTGTTATCAGAGGCCTATCACAGGTGTCCTGCTCAATTTTCAGAGGATCTTAGTCAGTTATTGACTTCTACTTTGGTATGGTTATCAGCTTCTACTCTTTCCTTGATCTCTTGATTTGTTGCTGGAATCTTTTGGAGAGAGATGCCTTGCTCGAGGATGTTTGACTTCTTTCTTCGGCTCTTAGAGATCTCAAAGAAGCTTCTATTTTTATATATTAGATTTTTGCAGGTATTTTAGATTCCATGGAACCTCTGATGGATGTGGCTTATCTCCACTCTTCTCTTTCGACACTGGCCTCTCACCTTTCACGAGCTTCTACTGTACAGTTTCTTACGTCTTCTGTTCTGGTTTCCAGACTTCCAGTGTCAGCTCCACATTCTATCAGAACACAAAGGA
>NW_013697787.1:0-656 GCF_000517525.1 Limulus polyphemus | reverse complement strand
TATTGGGCAAATAATTAGATATCACGTATACAACTATATATCTAACTAGCTGATTAATTACCATAAAAACCTGCAGGCTATTTTTCTGTAGCCAGTCACATTCTGTTACCATATCGACGACGAGTTTAGGGTGGACGAGTCTTGACAATACTTTTTATTATAGGCCATTCAGCACATCTAAGCAGTTTACTCAGACGAAAAGCCTATAAAAACAAGTCATCTAATTAGTTTTGGAATTCCATTTTATTTAGGTAAAGATTTAAACCCCCCTACATAAAAACATTCTAGCAAAGAAAGAGTTGTTAAATCAATCGATCATTTTTATCATTTTTTTTTCAACGCATTGTTCAAATTTCTTTTAGCAGGAAATTTAGATTTCTTATTGTATTACCTCACATCCAAAAGTAGTTGGGATTAAAGGGTCGTAAAGGAAAAAAAATAAAAGATGTTTTGACATTTTCCCGCTTTTCGGTTTATCACATACCTGCTAACATCCCGAATAAATGAAATAGAAAAAAATATCACTCGAATTTGTGATAACTTTAATCTGAATTTCTTGGTAGCCATTTTGTTTACAAAATTAATCATTTAATATATATATATATATATATATACCGAGAGAGAGAAAACAGAGATAAAGAAGTGAAAATAAAAGG
>NW_013697786.1:0-656 GCF_000517525.1 Limulus polyphemus | reverse complement strand
ACGTGAGTGAAAAAGGATAGAAAATACGTATACTATGTGTAAGTCTTCTGGAAAGTTTTCTGGTCCCATCTTTTAACATTATTGATTACCCACTCTACCCTAAACTTGAAAGTTAAGAGTCCCAAAAGTAAACACTGGTAAAAACTAAGTAAATAAATATACACCTAAATTATTAAATTTTGATAACTTGAACACTGAAAGCTATGGCATTTTGACATGTTTTAATTAAGTTTTTTTTACAATTTTATTTCATATTATATTTTTATTAATTTGATATAGAATAATAACAGCTCAACCAATTTCCAGTTTGCATCAAGTATTTAAACTAATTATGCAGTCAAGTCAGATGATATCCAACATCAAATCATGATGACTGTGGACAATATTTAAAATTAGATATATGAACTTCATATTCACTGGATACTGCTTACAATACAATAAGTAATGACACAACTCACAATAAGTGGGTACTAGGCACGAGCTCTACACCAGTGCCCCACCTCAAGGCTCGGCTGTAAGGTTAAGAGTTTCTAGCATTAATAACGTTAAAGTTCAGGGTACGATCCCTGGGAAGAGAACGACACGTAGTGTCATTATGTAGTTTTTTTTTACCTAACAATAAGTCAAATTAGATTTGAACTCATTTATATCTAAAA
>NW_013697785.1:0-656 GCF_000517525.1 Limulus polyphemus | reverse complement strand
TACTATGTTTAGAATTTTAAGGAATTATCGAGTTAGTTATTAGCTTTATGAAGTACTATTGTTTTATCCTTAAGGATAGAGAAAAGTAAATAAAAGAAGTGATTAATTATTAGGTTAAATTCGCCAAATATGCAACACAGAATTCACGTTGATGCATAATGCTCAACTGAAGAAAACCAAATTTCTAAAATACTATGAAACACCACAGTTTGTTTGTAGGAGTTATTATAGCAAATGCCAGCATAATTGATCAAAATAAAAGTAACATATAAAGCAAACAAAATAGTCGAAAATATTATATACGTTATAAAAGATATTTAATTCACAAGTTATGTTTATCAAAAATATTTAGCTCACAAAATGTGCTTATTACGCACTTGAAATAAAACTTAATCTGGAGACTATTCACAGAAATCAACATCATTCAAGGGAACATTACTGGATTATAAGTCGATAACTATGCTCGTAGAATTTAACTTAAATGAGATAATACGATTCAAACTTAGAAAAAAACAACAACATATTCCCAACATTTTGAGAGATCCGGTTGCGCCACATGTGATTTTGTTTATTAACTGTATGATAATAATTTAATAAAATCATTCTATAGATTTTAACACTGTCTATCAACATGAATCAATCAGATTATGTGAAGC
>NW_013697784.1:0-656 GCF_000517525.1 Limulus polyphemus | reverse complement strand
AAGAATATATATATATATATATATATATATATAAGCCATTCTCTACTCCTAACGCTCCCTTTGTCGGTAACGCTCGTTTCTCTGTTGGAAACGTTCATATTGGCTCATTGGTTTGGCTCAAGCAGATCCCAGTCGAGTGGAGATTTTTATAATTTTTCTAGATTATTAAATAATTATATTTAGTGCAGAATTTTAGTAAAAACAACAATAACTTGATAGTTTACATTAGGGATTCGAATTATTTGTTAACATTTTATTTGAAAAATTGGGCGTCACCGCGATTATAGCGTTCGACTATCATGTGAGATTTCGCGTTGATATCTCACTGAAATTGGAATTTTATGTTTTTTTATATCATCATATTTATTTTTCAAATATCTATTATCATATTACACATAACCACCAGCGATTGTATGTGTCAACAACAACTTAAATACCTTTCTAACCCAATAGATGGCGAGACAATACATTATTATTGATGTTTTTCACCTTCGGTAAAATATTTTTTTTAAATTTAGTCAAATATTTCTTCGAGAACAGTTTTTTCGCATTGCTCAATCTATAAGGCTTAATCAAGAAGTAGATTTGAACATGACATAAAAATAAACATAAATCAAAATTATAATCAAGGACCACTTACAGTTGATGACCAAATA
>NW_013697783.1:0-656 GCF_000517525.1 Limulus polyphemus | reverse complement strand
ATCTGAGAAAGATTAGGAACTACCATACCTTTTTCACAATTCCTTATTATAAAAAACTGTACGTTTTGAATCTATACCCTAGATCTGAGAAAGATTAGGAACTACCATACCTTTTTCACAATTCCTTATTATTAAAAAACTGTACGTTTTGAATCTATACCCTAGATCTGAGAAAGATTAGGAACTACCATACCTTTTTCACAATATATATATAATTCAATGAGGAGGCTGTGAAATATAATAGAAGTAGGTTATTGTTGTTTTCGTAGTGCAAATATATAACAAATAGTTATAAAAAACTTGAATACGGTGATGTCTTACCTCTGTTCAACATTGTCCTGAAATTTAATTTTGAAAGAATCCGTTGGTTATGTTGAATAGTGTGTAAAGAAAAGGGGTGTTCAGATTGTATCACTTTTGGCTGGAGTCCTATATATATATATGACTAACATTTTCGCGAATCAGCCAGGTGGAAAAAGCTACATGTGCTTTTTTTAAAGCTTTTACTGAGCCAATTACACCTAAAAAAATCCAGTGAAAATAAACACAAATTAAAATTTGTTTTCACTGAGCCAATTACACCTAGAAAAAATCCAGTGAAAATAAACACAAACTAAAACATGTTTTTACTGAGCCAATTACACTTAGAAAAATCC
>NW_013697782.1:0-656 GCF_000517525.1 Limulus polyphemus | reverse complement strand
TATATATATATATATATATATATATATACTTTTGATTGGATCGCAACCTGTAGCCATAGAATGATACGTTTCACACCACCGAAATCATGATGAGAAAGTAAGCAACCCCAAAAGGGGACAAACTTTCTCCTCGACCTGAAGAAATCCAAAAGGCAAGACCCCAGGCTCAGAATAATGGGATCATGTATGCCATACTCAACCAAAGGAACAGATTTCATATAGTCTGGAATTATAAACATTCATCCTCATTCCTCAACCAAGTGGGCAAGGAGTATTCCACTTGCTCCTGGAATTATGGTGAGGACATGGAACCTGTGCTCAACCAAGGACCTAGAATGGGACCACTTCAAGTTTGGACCTCCTTCCTTGAACAATATATGAAACTGACATTGATCAAAGAGAAGGGCCATACTCCCCCACCCAGATAGCTTCGTGTCAAATCTGAACCAGAATTATGAGTAGGCTTCCACAAAGGTTGGTGCCACTCCTACTAACATCTAGAAAAACATCCAGAGACCTGAGTAGGAGGGCTCCCAAGTTTGCCCTCTTCTCCAAGAGTGAAGGAACACACTCAAACACTCTGGAAGAAAAGCCTCCATTTGCCATCCCAGCGATTGGAAACTGGGGGGTGGTATGGATTCCCGAGCTCCACAAAT
>NW_013697781.1:0-656 GCF_000517525.1 Limulus polyphemus | reverse complement strand
CAAATACAGAAATGATTGAGAGGGTGAAAATTGGAGAACATCTGGGTGCAAGTGATCATTGCTCTATTAGCTTTCGTGCTTTGCTGCATGTGGAGATAAGGAATAATGATGTTTTGGTTACAAATTTCAAAAAAACAAATTTGGAAGAGATGCAACAAGCATTATCTGTTGTGAATTGAGCAGCTGAGTTATTTGTAAACAAGGATACTGATCAGATATGGAAAATTTTTAAAGATAGATTTCTAAATATTCAAGGTAAACATATTCCTTATAGAGAGAAAACGGTAGCTACAAGTAAAAACCAGGTTGGTTCACAAAGAGTTTAAGAAATACAATTAAAGAAATGCATCATATATTTAAGAAATGTAAATTGACTGGTATGACAAGAAATTTAGAAGATTGTAGAAGATCAAGAAATCAACTGAAACAGGAGATTAGGACATCAAAAAAGATGTATGAGAAAAGATTGGCTAAAAATGTAAAAACTAACAGTAAGGATTTCTTTGAATATATTAAGGGTAAAAAAATGTTAAGATGGGGATAGAACCCTTGAGGGATGATAGAGGAAGGCTAGTATTTGATGGTTATGAGATGGCTGGGTTATTAAATTATGCTTTTTTTTCGGTTTTTACTAATGAAGATTTAAGCAGTATTCC
>NW_013697780.1:0-656 GCF_000517525.1 Limulus polyphemus | reverse complement strand
TACTACAAGCAGTACCTATAGTCTCCCCTAACAACCATCATCCCGACTTTACTGTATGTGTACTACAAGCAGTACCTATAGTCTCCCCTAACAACCACCATCACCACTTTACTGTATGTGTACTACAAGCAGTATCTATAGTCTCCCCTAACAACCACCATCACGACTTTACTGTATGTGTACTACAAGCAGTATCTATAGTTAGTACACATACAGTAAAGTCGTGATGATGGTTGTTAGGGGAGACTATAGATACTGCTTGCAGTACACACAAAGTAAATTCGTGATGATGGTTGTTAGGGGAGACTATAGATACTGCTTGTAGTACACATACAGTAAAGTCGTGATGATGGTTGTTAGGGGAGACTATAGATACTGCTTCTAGTACACATAGAGTAAAGTGGTGATGGTGGTTGTTAGGAGAGACTATAGATACTGCTTGTAGTACACATACAGTAAAGTTGTGATGGTGGTTGTTAGGGGAGACTATAGGTACCGCTTGTAGTAGACATACAGTAAAGTCGTGATGATGGTTGTTAGGAGAGACTATAGATACTGCTTGTAGTACACATACAGTAAAGTCGTGATGGTGGTTGTTAGGAGAGCAAGCAGTATCTATAGTCTCTCCTAACAACCATCATCACGACTTTACTTTG
>NW_013697779.1:0-656 GCF_000517525.1 Limulus polyphemus | reverse complement strand
CAACTTTCCAAATTCACTAACGTTTAGTCATCATCGTTATTAATTCCTAATAATCTTATCCTTACTTAGCAAATATCATTGTTATTTTTTCAGCGCAAAGCTACACAATAGGCTACTTGTTTCTGTATGCCAAAGAATCAAACCCTGAATCTCACATATCCCAGTTCTAATGTTATATAATCCCATGGGCGCGATTTGGCCCTGTGATAGAGTTCTGGATTTCAAATCCGAGCGATAACACAAAATATTTTCTGCAATTTAAACTGTGGGTGCGTTATAAGAGAGAGAGAGAGAGTCAAACCATCTTAACATAGATGGCGGATGGTGTTGAGTAGTTGCCTTCCCTCTGATCAGTAGTTAAAAATTAGGGACGACTGCATACAGTCTTATTAGTTCTACCATAAATACAAATAAAAATGTATATATATATATTCCAAAAGCTTACCACTGAGGAACCGAGGAAACTGAACATTATAGATCACGTAATGCCCAAAATATCCAGGTTCGATACCCGCTATCCCATTACGTAATTTTGCGCTTTCAACTAAACTAACACAATGAACAAGCACCAGATTTTACCTCAAACAACTTAAAACGATAATAAAATATTTGCAAAATGTTTCTTTATAATTGAGTAAAATATTGTAATAAATATT
>NW_013697778.1:0-656 GCF_000517525.1 Limulus polyphemus | reverse complement strand
TTTCTTCATATATTCTTTTTATATAAGTCCACATCTCTATTAGACATATTTTCGTAATGATTAATATTATAGAATTGTTCTAACATTAAATTTCCCTAATCATTGGTTTCGATTACAAGCAAAATGCTATCATTATCAATTTATTGAATAATTCTATAACCACTTTCAATTTTATGAAAGCTTTTATTTCTCTTTTCGAAATATTATATATTACCTTCTTATAAGGAACACAAAATGTTTTGTATTTTTTAATTTGCTACAAATCAAATTCCGAATTGATTCCCCCCGGTGTTTCAAAATCTAAATTCATCTTAATAAAATAATCATTCTCTTATTTATTTTCCTAAATTAAAATAAGAAAAAAACTTTTTCAATCCTAGGTTTCTTGTAAATGTGTGTAGATCCTTAATTTGAATGTCGTTAGATCCATTATTTAATGTCAAGTTTATTTATCGTTTTAAAAGTATAATCTTATTATCATCATCTAAATTCCTCTTACTTGCGTTTAAGCCCCCAGTGGCACATAGGTAATGCTGAAGGTTTACAATGCTAAATACGGGTTTTGATATCGGTGGAGGGCATCGCACTGATAGCGCATTGTGTAACTTTCTGCTTAACTACAAACAAACAAACTTAGATTTAAAACCTTCAGTAGG
>NW_013697777.1:0-656 GCF_000517525.1 Limulus polyphemus | reverse complement strand
TTTGGCTGTTGTGATAAATACAACCATATTTCAGCTCTGTCTAGGAGTAATATAAGAGAAATATTCAAGTCTGGTTAACTTCATCTAGACACATTTATAGAAGAGGAATTAGATAAGGGCAGAGATTCAACCTCATCCTTGATAGACCACTAATAGTAAGATTTTGAAATTTGAGTGGGAATTTTACGTATTTCTTTAAAAAATACACCTTTTCTGCATTGCTTATTAGGAGTTATCATTTATACACTATCACTAATTAACATTAGTCATAAAAGAAACGTCATAATTTAAAATCAGCTAATTCACGAAACTGTTGGAGCTAAACCCAATCAAATGAACAATCAGAAGAAAATATTGGAGCGAGGCCCAATCAGATATCCGATAATCACACGACCCAATCAAATGAACAATCAGAAGAAAATATTGGAGCGAGGCCCAATCAGATATCCGATAATCACACGACCCAATCAAATGAACAATCAGAAGAAAATATTGGAGCGAGGCCCAATCAGATATCCGATAATCACCCGAAACTATTAGAGCTTTGTTGAGGCTAGAACCAACTCCGTAACTATATAAAGAAGTGGTTGAAGCATCCATATTTCAAACAGATTTATGTGCTTTAGAATAAAAGGGCTGTCTTTTTAGCCCTTAAG
>NW_013697776.1:0-656 GCF_000517525.1 Limulus polyphemus | reverse complement strand
CTGACATATCAATTATTTATGACTGAGAAAAGAAGCACTTTTGTGGCATAAGACCAGGAAGGTAGAGGCTTGAGCCTACCCAGCTACCACCCCCATCCCCTTATGCACGCCACTGGACATCAGCATCTTCCCGGTGTGGAGGCTGGAGTGGGTTCAACAAAACATTGAGGAGCCTGCACTACATCTTGTGAACTCATGTACAGTAGTACTTAGGTAGTGTGCCCAGCTTCAACAGTTAGAACTGTTCGTTGGCGCGGGTGCTACAGGAAAGGCTAAAGAACATTCTGGGGCAGCTTCAGCCACAACAGCCCCCTCCTACTGCTGCCCCGAGAGATAAAAAAAACATAGTTTCAAATTATTTTGGTGTGACGCACGCTTATACTTGTATAGGAGTATACAAGGTTAGGATAAAGAAAGTTATTTATATCCTACAGGAACTACCACATATATTGATTATGCGGTTTATTACCATAACTGCATTCAAGGAGTTATCTTGTATAATATACTTTCCTCTCTAATTGCTATCAAAAGCAAAATTTAACAAAAAATGGTTCGGGTACCGTATCACCTTCAAACTAACTTCTGCGTTACAACGAATGTTCTTATTGGAAATGGTTAAGTGGTGAGTTACTGGGCTGATTCTGGGGATGGAAGTG
>NW_013697775.1:0-656 GCF_000517525.1 Limulus polyphemus | reverse complement strand
AAACTTACCTGTAAAACTGATCTGGATAAAACACAAGGAGAAGACTTACTAAACTCCATACAGAAGTCCTGTAAAACAAACATTTAACCCTTTCACGTTCAGATAGTTTATACCAATAATAGCAATAATCTATTTTGAGTTCATCATTTCACTTACATGATTATACAAGCCTAAAACTGGGTTAATAAGTAATCTTTTCATTAATCAGTTATTCTTATACTAATCCAAGATCTGAATATACTTACCAAAGCATTATGGAATGAAGAACAGTCTGTTATCTGACAGACTGTACGTAGCCTCAAGACCAAGGCTTCTAGATACTGTATAGCTTCCTTTCGTGATTTGATCTTGGTATAACGAGGAAACGTTGGAGGAAGAAGTCTCTGATTCACTAGTGGCTCAAACCCCATAATTGTTGGGTAGTCAGCTGAAATGGTTATTTATAATTCTTTCAAGTAGAACAAGTTCAAGATAAAAAAACAAAAAACAATCAGAGAATAGAAAATAACGTTGTAAGAAAAAAAGTGACAAAAACATTCTCACCTTTTAGTAGAAACCTATTTAACTAGGAAAGAAATTCCAAATTTAAAATTAACTAACAAATATCATTTAATGTAGCTATGATATTTATTTTATCAAACACATTTTTACAAGAA
>NW_013697774.1:0-657 GCF_000517525.1 Limulus polyphemus | reverse complement strand
TATATATATATATATACATATAACTGTAATTCAAATTGGTTTCAATTCAAGAAGACTATGTGTAAGAAAACACGTTTACACTTTATTAAACTCTTCTCTATTTATCGAAATCTTTATTTAGCCAGTTTCCTAGCATCACAAGTTACTCTTCAATAGAAACGGATAAAGCTAAATCCCTTTTTGGAAGAGTAATGAATTTAATTTTAAAAATGATGTTAAATAAAATTTCCTACTCAGATCCTACCTAGCTTGACGTCATAATGATGTGGATGATATGATGTTACACACATAACGCCATAACTGATCTAGTCCTGGGAACTCCCTCCTTGACAGGCTTTTATATACCAGAATAAGTGTCGAAATTTAGGATCTATTTACGCCTATATTAGCGATTAAATTCAACGAGCTATCAAAAGAGGAAGTATTATAGGATAAAAAGTGGAACTGAACTTGTGTAACTCACGAAATTCGGAGAAATCGAGCGTGACGGACCAACATTTGGCTTTTGTATATGTACTGATAGATACATACGTACACACAAGTATATAGAAATTCACTAGAGATATAATGTCGTTTTATCAAATAAACAAAAAAATTAAAAAGTTACAAGATTACCAATAGTATTTATTTGATCTATTCTTCGAAATATCTAAGGCA
>NW_013697773.1:0-657 GCF_000517525.1 Limulus polyphemus | reverse complement strand
ATTGTTAGTTTTATTTATTATAATTCAACTTATTGTAGTTTAATTTATTGTAGCTCATCTTAATGTAGTTCAACTTATCGTAGTTTCACTTATTATAGTTCAACTTATTGTAGTTCAACTTATTATAATTCAACTCATTGTAGTTTAATTTATTGTAGTTCATCTTAATGTAGTTCAACTTATTGTAGTTCAACTTAATGTAATTCAACTTATCGTAGTTTCACTTCTTGTAGTTCAAATTATTATAATTCAACTTATTGTAGTTCAACTTAATGTAGTTCAACTTATTGTAGTTCAACTTATTGTAGTTTCATTTATTATAGTTTAACATATTATAGTTCAACTTATTATAATTCAACTTATTGTAGTTCAACTAATTGCAGTTTCACTTATTAGAGTTCAACTTATTATAATTCAACTTATTGTAGTTCAACTTATTGTAGTTTCATTTATTATAGTTTAACATATTATAGTTCAACTTATTATAATTCAACTTATTGTAGTTCAACTAATTGCAGTTTCACTTATTAGAGTTCAACTTATTATAATTCAACTTATTGTAGTTCAACTTATTGTTGTTCAACTTACCTTTACGAACAATTGTTGACATTCACATAAACGTAAAAAATAACTTGAATTACAACAAAGCAGAAGATT
>NW_013697772.1:0-657 GCF_000517525.1 Limulus polyphemus | reverse complement strand
CAGCATATACTAGCTAGTGGATGGGAAATAAAACCTCAAACAAGATATGAGTGTATATAACTAATTACGAAACATCGCATATAAACACCATTGTAATTTCATTTTGAATTCAGTTTGAAATGTTTGGTTCAGCTTTCAAAATTTAGACCATCATGCAAATTTACTGGTATGAAATAGTATACTACAACAAGAAATATCTTTTGTCATATGCCATGTTTTTCTCAAATGCAATAATTAGACAAAACAACATTTACAATCTACACGGCCATAACTCGTTATCTAACATGTAGTCGAAAGTGCAGTTAAACGTTGAACCAATACATTATGGCCCCAACAGTTTACGTACTCGTTTTCGAGTGGCAAAAGAAACAAAATAAATATTTTTCTTGAAAAATAAAATCTACACTCATTTGTTGTCATACGGAATAAAAATTTTATTAAAAATGTCAACAGCTTTTTCTTAACTTTTTTTACAGCTATAAACGTGAAGATCATGATTATGTTTCATAAAACTAGTGGTTTCTGTTGTTGAAGATCATGATCACGTGTTATAAAACCAGAGGTTAATGCTGTTGAAGATCATGTTTCACAAAACCAGAGGTTACTGTTGTTGAAAATCATGACCATGTTTCATAAAACCACAAGTTACCGTTATTG
>NW_013697771.1:0-657 GCF_000517525.1 Limulus polyphemus | reverse complement strand
CGAGTTGTCAGTTCAACATTTGAAACCCTGTACCTTTGTTTATTATAGTTTACATCAAGTTGTCAATCTAACATTTGAAACACTGTACCTTTGTTTATTATAGTTTACATCGAGTTGTCAGTCCAACATTTGAAACCCCGTACCTATGTTTATTATAGTTTACATCAAGTTGTCAATCTAACATTTGAAACACTGTACCTTTGTTTATTATAGTTTACATCGAGTTGTCAGTCCAACATTTGAAACCATGTACCTTTGTTTATTATAGTTTACATCAATTTGTAAATCCAAACACTATTTGGTCTCAGTTTCACTTCAGTAGTTATTTAAAGTAAAAAACAAAAAGTTGAATGATGATAAAATATTTTAATAATTTTGATAAACATAGAAATATGCTCTATTCTGTAATTTTGGGTACTAAACTCAATAAAAGTATTTATTTGAAAAACAGATTCCCTTTCACATTGCAACACGTTCTAGTTGTTCAAATAGTACATTCATTAAAGGAATAGGCTGTATCGGTTTCAATACAATAAAGTTTACACTTGGAGACGTTTCTTCTACACGTTAATTTAATAGATTTTTGTTTTTTAGTGCCATTCTATTCACCAGAGGTTAAGGAATTTTTCTTTTTATTGATTTCATTGACTTACTTAA
>NW_013697770.1:0-657 GCF_000517525.1 Limulus polyphemus | reverse complement strand
AGGTTGCGGAATCGAATAGTAGACTACTGTTTACGAATTGGTTTCATCACTGAATGTTTCCCTTTCAATTAATGACGTAAATCGTGGTTTATTCGCATCTCTCCACTTCGTTATAGCTGTTAATACAACAGAGGAAGAAACAAGGAAAGCTCCCATAATGCTAGTCCAGGACGGATATTGGCCAAGAAATGATACTCCAAAAATGAAAACCAAAACGACATCAATTGTTCTAGCTACAGAAACGGGCCCAGCTTCTTCTAATTTCAATGCAGTTGTGAATAAAAACTGTGAACATGTTGCACAGAATCCACAAAGAACCAAGAGAACACCACCCTGTCCACAAGTAGGAATACTAAATTTATTCATGATGAATAGATAAACCAGACCAAAGACAATGGATGAAATGGAAAGCGTGCATATCACTACAGGAGTTGAGGTTTTCTGTAACTTTCGCAAGGATATGGTGGTCAGAGCTGCAGCAATACACGAGCAAATCGCCATCAGTGTACCCTGGAGACGATATGATGAATTAATCTGGTCTGTTGATGTAATTCCAAACAAGAAAGATGGTTTACATATCAGTACTACACCTGCTAAAGTCATAATAACTGTGAATAATTGAAACATTCCACATTGTTCTCTTAAGATAATGTAAGC
>NW_013697769.1:0-657 GCF_000517525.1 Limulus polyphemus | reverse complement strand
AAAGACATGAATAAATTACTAATGTTTGTTTCTAGCAATACCTAAAGACATTGATAAATTGCTAATGTTTGTTTCTAGCAATACCCATTGCCATGGATAAATTGCTCATGTTTGTTTCTAACAATAACCAATGCCATGGATAAATTGCTAATGTTTGTTTCTAACAATACCCAATGCCATGGAGAAATTGCTAATGTTTGTTTCTAACAATACCTAATGTCATGGAGAAGTTGCTAATGTTTGTTTCCAACAATACCTAATGACCATGGAGAAGTTGCTAATGTTTGTTTCTAACAATACCTAATGCCATGGAGAACTCACTAATGTTTGTTTCTAACAATACCCAATGACATGGAGAAGTTGCCGAGGAGAACTTGCTAATGTTTGTTTCAAACAATACCTAATGAAATGGGGAAGCTGCTAATGTTTGTTTCTAACAATACCTAATGCCAGGGAGAAGTTACTAATGTTTGTTTCTAATAATACCTAATGACATGGAGAAGTTGTTAATGTTTCTTTCTAACAATACCCAATGCCATGGATAAATTGCTAATGTTTGTTTCTAGCAATACCCAATGCCATGGATAAATTGCTAATGTTTTTTTCTAGCAATACCCAATGCCATGGATAAATTGCTAATGTTTGTTTCTAACAATA
>NW_013697768.1:0-657 GCF_000517525.1 Limulus polyphemus | reverse complement strand
GATTATAATTACGGTGTTCCACCTGTCGTTGTTGTAATTACTGTGTTCCACCTGTCGTTTTTGTGATTATAATTACTGTGTTTCACCTGTCGTTGCTGTGATTATAATTACTGTGTTTCACCTGTCGTTGCTGTTATTATAATTACTGTGTTTTACCTGTAGTTGCTGTGATTGTAATTACTGTGTTTCACCTGTCGTTGCTGTGATTATAATTACAGTGTTTCACCTGTAGTTGTTGTGATTATAATTACTGTGTTCCATCTGTCGTTGTTGTGATATAACTACAATGTTTCACCTGTAGTTGCTGTGATTGTAATTACTGTGTTTCACCTTTAGTTGCTGTGATTGTAATTACTGTGTTCCACCTGTCGTTTTTGTGATTGTAATTACTGTGTTCCACCAGTAGTTGCTGTGATTATAATTACAGTGTTTCACCTGTAGTTGCTGTGATTGTAATTACTGTGTTTCACCTGTCGTTGCTGTGATTGTAATTACAGTGTTTCACCTGTCGTTGTTGTGATATAATTACTGTGTTCCACCTGTCGTTGTTGTGATTATAATTACTGTGTTTCACCTGTAGTTGCTGTGATTATAATTACTGTGTTTCACCTGTAGTTGCTGTGATTGTAATTATTGTGTTCCACCTGTCGTTGTTGT
>NW_013697767.1:0-657 GCF_000517525.1 Limulus polyphemus | reverse complement strand
TTAACCCTTGTTCAGTTGGAGAGGTTACGGAATGAAACAATAGCTACTTTCTGTATTACTCCATTTGTTAACCCTTGTTCAGTTGGAGAGGTTACGGAATGAAACAGGCAAATGGAGTAATACAGAAAGTAGCTATAGAGGGAGGTCGGATCCCCCTTGCATTTTAGATTTTATCCTGTTATATATCTCATCCACAAATACTTTAGTTAATAAAGTTAAAGCCGGGATTGTCCAACACGATGACCCCCAGCGTTGTGAGGATCATTATGTTAATTATTAAAGTACAACTATTTTTGGAAAACATTAATACTCTGAGCGTTTAACAAAGACCGCCTTGATCTGTTTGAGATTGAAATATTGATTATCTTCTCCATTGAGGCCAAGTCATTCACAATATATACGTTTATTTCAGGGTTAACCCGCTAGCGCCGGTACTGCTGTTGGGAGGTCATGAAAAGGAAATGAGCCTTTGAAATACGATACGCTGTTAAAACAGAAATAACTTGTGGTTTTCTTATAGGATCATAACTTACCCCAGCCTCGGCTTGGCGACGGCCATCAATCCTGTTTGTTGCCACCACTAGAAAATGATAAATGGGGCTTTCTTCAGCTTCCAGCTTAGTCGTGGTTACGATGTTACCCTGTGAAGAGAGATAG
>NW_013697766.1:0-657 GCF_000517525.1 Limulus polyphemus | reverse complement strand
GCATAAATCCTTAAATTACCTCCCTATTAACTTCCATCAAATCCTTAAGTTACCTCTCTATTGACTTCCATCAAATCCTTAAATTACCTCTCTATTAACTACCATCAAATCCATAAATTACCTCTCTACTGACACTCATCAAATCCTTAAATTACTTCTCTATTAACTTCCATAAAATCCTTAAGTTACCTCACTATTAACTTCCATCAAATACTTAAATTACCTCTCTATTAACTTCCATCAAATCCTTAAATTACCTCTGAATTAACTTCCATATAATCCTTAAATTACCTCTCTAGTAACTTCCATAAAATCGTTAAGTTACCTCTCAAATTTGATGGAAGTCAGTAGAGAGGTAATTTAAGGATTTTATGGAAGTTAACCTCAAATTACCTCTCTACTGGCTTCTATCAAATCCTTAAATTACTTCTCTATTAACTTCCATCAAATCCTTAAATTACCTCTCTATTAACTTCCATATAATCCTTAAATTACCTCTTTAGTAACTTCCATAAAATCCTTAAGTTACCTCTCTATTGACTTCCATAAAATCGTTAAATTAATTCTCTATTAACTTCCATAAAATCATTAAATTACCTCTCTACTGAATTCCATCAAATCCTTAAATTACATCTCTATTAACTTCCATAAAAATCC
>NW_013697765.1:0-657 GCF_000517525.1 Limulus polyphemus | reverse complement strand
CCACAGTGAATGGATCAAAAACTTGCTTTTATACAAGAATAAATCAATTTAAAGAACTGAGGAGCTACCCAGTTCTTTTCTGTTCATTAGTATGTTCCTTTTTATTTATTGTAGATTCAAATGTTGTACTTTTGAATAATGTTAAGCCTAAATTTATCTACACACAACTAATACTTTGTTACATTTTGATGATTAAGAATGGAAATCATTTTAATTTTAGGTAAGTCACGAAAAATACAAGGAAGTAATAAAAAAGGTGTTAAACTTTATTACTATAATGAACAAATATGCTAATACAAAATGGCTATTTGTTTAATTAGTTTCAGATTAAAGAGGCATGTGCAAAAAGCTGAAGAAAAGGTGTTTATTTGATAACTTTATGGGAAATGTTCCGAGATGGTCTATTGCAATTATGCATTTTTTTTTTTTAATCATTGGCCATTAACAGGCAAGCATCAGGTGCTGAAGAATGGTAGGCACTTAAAACGTTCTGAAATTGTTAAATCACTTTAGTATACCTGTATTCATGGCTTTAAAGGAAAGATTTCTTGAATATTCATAGCATAATAAGAATGAAACACAACTTGAAAATAAACATTAAATGGATATTAAAATCATCCTAAATAAACATCACAATAATAATAGAGAAAGGCTGAC
>NW_013697764.1:0-657 GCF_000517525.1 Limulus polyphemus | reverse complement strand
GTGTTATTCTGTAGTAGCACATGTTGACTCAAAACCTTCCCTTTGTAAAACAACAAACACCATTCTCTAAGTTTAAATAATGATTGTAACCTTCCTCTGGTAAAACACTCGATTTTCTAATAGTAGGCGATGACTCAAATTCTTACCAGCAGAAAGGGACACATTTCTCTCAAACAAATGAGCGATAAGTGAATAGTAACTTTAGGTCTCATTAACAATGAAAATCACAGTGAAATTGTTCGGTTAAGTCGTTGTAGCTACAAAAGAGGGAAAGTAAATAGAAATAAAGTCAACAAAAGTTTAGTTAAAATATTCAGAAGTCATTTAGTATAATCTTTTTGTTAACATTATTTTACTGTCTTATTTCCATGAAAATTCAGGTCTGAGATCGTTGTTTTCTCGAGTGACAACTAATAAAAACACTTCTAAGACAGCCTGTTACAGTATTATAGAATAACCCAATTAACAACCAATAAGAATACTCCTTCTAAGATAGCCTGTTACAGTATTATAGAATAACCTAATTAACAACCAATAAGAATACTTCTTCTAAGACAACATGTTACAGTATTATAGTATAACCTAATTAACAACCAATAAGAATACTCCTTCTTAGATAGCCTGTTACAGTATTATAGGAGAACCTAATTAACAACC
>NW_013697763.1:0-657 GCF_000517525.1 Limulus polyphemus | reverse complement strand
ATAGCATTATCAATCAACACACACATATATAGACAAATAACACTATAACACCTTCTATAGTATTATTAATCAACACACACATATATATATATAGACAAATAACACTATAACACCTTCTATAGAACTATCAATCAACACACACACATATATAGACAAATAACACTATAACACCTTCTATAGAACTATTAATCAACACACACATATATAGACAAATAACACTATAACACCTTCTATAGTATTATTAATCAACACACATATATAGACAAATAACACTATAATACCTTCTATAGTATTATTACTCAACACACACATATATAGACAAATAACACTATAATACCTTCTATAGCATTATCAATCAACACACACATATATAGACAAATAACACTATAATACCTTCTATAGCATTATCAATCAACACACACATATATAGACAAATAACACTATAACACCTTCTATAGTATTATTAATCAACACACATATACATACAAATAACACTATAATACCTTCTATAGCATTATCAATCAACACACATATATATAGACAAATAACACCTTCTAAATGTGATGTACTGATAATGATATCAAACGAACTGGTGATGACATTTGTTGATAATGATGTTAGATGAACTGGTGATGACGTATGTTGATAATGATGTTA
>NW_013697762.1:0-657 GCF_000517525.1 Limulus polyphemus | reverse complement strand
GATAGCCCATTGTGTAGCTTTGTGCCTAACTTCAAACATACATACATACATACATACTCCGTGGGACAGCGATAAGTCTAATGAATTTCAACGGGGTTCGATTCTCCGCGGTGGACATTTAATCGAGCTATCTGCTGTGTCTACCGCGGAGAATCGAACCTCGGACTTTAGAGTCGGTTGTAAGTGTGTAGACTTCCCGCTGTACCACCGGAGGGGGACATGACGTCACTATTTGATATCCATAGATATACGTCACATTTTAATGTTGTCAATTACCCCCATCTACTGCCATGTTAACTCTATTTTAATCCAGATTTAAGTAGTTTTTGTATGTTTTTTTTAAGATGAGTTTGTGAAATACGTTTTATAACCTGCCTAATGGTAGACGCTATTTTATTTCTGTTTATGTGTCTGTTGTCTATATCATTCAGATCAAGAAAACGTTTTACTAACTGTGTGTGAAAATCACTTGGTTATTTATTTAGGTAACACCATTCAAGTCCTCTCTAGTCTTTATAGTAAAGTGAGCAACATCCGTATCTTCTTACAATACTGTATTTAGTATTTATGGCTACCAAGTCTATCTTCCAACGTCCCTAATTTTGAACTATTGACCAGAGAGAAAACAGTCAGTCAGCAGCACTCTACCATACACCC
>NW_013697761.1:0-657 GCF_000517525.1 Limulus polyphemus | reverse complement strand
AAGTTTAATTACTTTAATACCAGCGACGGCCCTAAGTTTATTTACTATAATACCAGCGACGGCCCAAGTTTATTTACTATTTTCGTAATTTTTTTTTTGATTCCTTATAACCATATTACTTGTACTTTGTTTTTTTATCCTCTCGATTTATTTCTTATCTTTTACTCCATTTATATTTATATTTACATTTCTCATCCTCTTGCCCCCAGTGGCACAACGGTTAGTCTCTAGGCTTACAACGCTCGAAACCGGGTTTTAATAGTCCATTGTGTACCTTTATACTTAACAACAAACAAACAAAACATTATCATATTTAATTTTGCTCTATTCATATATATAGATATATTTTCATATCTCCTAAACTTACATTTTCCTAGCTGGTGTTGTGTGATCCATATCAAATCTTGACAACCGGCTTCAACTTGCGAGTGTTATATAAACACGCAGTGTTTCCCCTTGTGTAAATAGCTAATAAAAGCATTTTCACTTCCAAGTCCTTTTCTATTAAATTCACCGGTTTTTGCTGCGTTTCTTTAGGAGGACCAACTTTACTAAATGTTTCTTGTTACTGTAATGTCAGAGAAGTGTTTCTTGTTACTGTAATGTCAGAGAAGTGTTTCTTGTTACTGTAATGTCAGAGAAGTTTTTCTTTTTATT
>NW_013697760.1:0-657 GCF_000517525.1 Limulus polyphemus | reverse complement strand
TCAGTAAGTGTTGCTACAGACAGTAACAGTATATAAGGTGTCAGTGAGTGTTGCTACAGACAGTAACAGTACAAAACTTATAGGTTGTTAAGTAGATAGTTCATTTCTTTCTAATCTTATCAGCTCATATAACCTTCATGAAACTATCAGCTCATATAAACTTCATGAAACTATCAGCTCATATAACCTTCATGAACCTATCAGCTCATATAACCTTCATGAAACTATCAGCTCATATAAACTTCATGAAACTATCAGCTCATATAACCTTCACGAAACTATCAGCTCATATAACCTTCATGAAACTACCAGCTCATATAGTCTTCATGAAACTTTACAAGACAATTTAGAAACAAACATTAATTTGCAACGAATATAGAGGAACTTAACCTAAAATTAGATCCACCTTCACTAAGATGACAGATATAATGTTCTAAGTTTGTTCTATCTTTCCTAGATATAAGATAATGTGATATACAGTATTATAGTGAATTAATGTGAAGATATAAGATAATGTGATATACAGTATTATAGTGAATTAATGTGAAGATATAAGATAATGTGGTATACAGTGTTAGAGTGAATTAATGTGAAGATATAAGATAATGTGATATACAGTATTATAGTGAATTAATGTCAAGATATAAGATAATGTGA
>NW_013697759.1:0-657 GCF_000517525.1 Limulus polyphemus | reverse complement strand
ATTACACAAGGAAGGATATATATATATATATATATGTGTGTGTGTGTGTGTATATAAGCCTTATATATTATAATATTGATAAGACTCCGTCAAAGTTTCTCAGAGTTTCTCAAAAAAAAAAAGTACCCAAATTAAGACATACATGGGAATATCCAAACAAGTAACGCATATATGTCACATCCTTCAGTGCTCCTTTCCATCTTAGTCTGTGTCTATGTGTTGCTATTGAATTGGTAAGGCGGACTTCTCGACATTTTCCACAACATGGTGAGTGTTCTAGTCCATGTTTTCTGTAAATTTTACAACTGCAGCGGTTCACGCGAAGATGTGCATCTGGTGCAGGTGGCGATTCTGTGTAGACAACAGACCTTGGCCAATGAACCATCCCTACTATTGAGAGGAACTATATTTGAGGGTTTATCTCACCCACCACCCTCTAAACTGATATTATATTCACAAAGAAATATTTTGTCTGAACAGAGGTGTCGCTGATGGCAACATCGTCCATAAATTTAATATTGTCACAGCTTGTCTAGTCCATCATTTAACTTTCCATTGTACAGGGCACCAAGAGTTTATTTCTTAGCTGCCACAATGGCATCTGATGGACTTCTTTGTGGCTTGGTCGCTATAGTGCTGGCTGGTATCTTTTTTTTT
>NW_013697758.1:0-657 GCF_000517525.1 Limulus polyphemus | reverse complement strand
GTACAGATTTATCAATGAATAAAAATAACAGTACAATTTATTAATCAATTTAAAAAACAGTACAAATTTATCAAACAATATAAAAACAGTACAAATTTATCAATGAATACGGAAAACAGTATACTTTATTAATCAATTTAAAAAACAGTACAAATTTATCAAACAATATAAAAAACAAAACAAATTTATCAATTCATAAAAAAATATAATTTATGATACAACATAAAAAAGCTCCAATTTATCAATTATTATCAAAAAAGTACAAATATATGAATTAATATAAAAAACAGTACACATTTATCGATCATTATAAAAAAACAGTACAGATTTATCAATGAATACAAAAAACAGTACACATTTATCAATCAGTATAAAAAAACAGTACAAGTTTATCAAATAATATAAAAACAAAACAGATTTATTAATTTATAAAAAATAATATTATTTATCATACAACATAAAAAAGCTCCAATTTATCAATTATTATCAAAAAAGTACAAATGTATGAATTAATATAAAAACAGTACAAATTTATCAATCAAAATAGAATCGGTACAAATTTATCAATCAATATAAAAAACAAGTACACATTTGTAAATCAATATGAAAACAGTACAAATTTATCCTTCAAAATAAAAAAAAGTACAAATTTTTCAA
>NW_013697757.1:0-657 GCF_000517525.1 Limulus polyphemus | reverse complement strand
GTACTAATCTCCTTGTTACACTAATATACCGTGATAACTGTACTAATCCCCCTTGCTACACTAATATCCTGTAATAAATGTATTAATCCTCCTTGGTACACTAATATTCCGTGTTAACTGTACTAATCCCCCTTGGTACACTAATATCCTGTAATAAATATATTAATCCCTCTTGATACACTAATCTACTGTGGTAACTGCACTAAAATAGAAGTTCACCTGATTTTCTGATGTAAAATATCAGCTTAGATCTTAAAAATCTCGAACCTGTTGAAAAAGACATGTGCATCTGGCAATGAATTATCACCAACGACTTAAGAGAAAAGTCAGGAATTCAGGCCAATACGGTGGGGTTTTTACGCCACTCTTTACAAGCGTGAATTCAAAGTATTGTTTCTTGCAATCGTCAAAATGAGAAGAACAATCAAAAATATTCACGTGCCACAATTAACCCATCCCGCTATTCGTTGTTTATTTTCAGATCGAAGGGTCTGAGTTCCTAACAACCTGGAAAACGTTCGGGAGTAATATGAATCATTGAAGTCAATTTATACATAATGTTACAAACTTATGAAATGGCGCACATTGTGCTAACATAATATCGACTTAAAAATGCATAAAATATATCAAACAGATGAATATATTTGTTGACTTACT
>NW_013697756.1:0-657 GCF_000517525.1 Limulus polyphemus | reverse complement strand
GACATTTTACGGTTCTACCGTAATCAAAATAATTATGTATACAAAAAAATTAATGTTTTCATAAATGTATTTTTCTTTAGTTTTATTTTCCCCCGTCAGGTTCACTGGTGTTATCAACACATCTTTTTATACTATATTACGGCACATTGTACGTAAAGCGTTTCGCAGAGCTCACCGGCGTTATTAACTAAGCAGATTGGAAAAGATGGTAAATAAAACTTTGTGTAGTTGTCCATTTACTAACGAGTCTATGCGATAAGGCGAGCACAGTCGACAGGAGAGATACCGAAAATTACAGAGACTAATCATGATCTCTCAGAAATTGGACACTCTTGTAACGGGCGCCGCCGATCGTCGACAGTAAGCAGATAAGACCTAAATCACACAATCTCCGCATCGTACTGTTAAGCCACTAGATTACATGGACAAGATAGCTCGGACGACTGAAACTAGCTCCAATTAAGCCAGTTAACTAAGTTACGATGAGCAACTTTTGAACTGGGCAACTATTTCATGCCTTCCACGAACGTTTCTTTTTCTCTAGCTTACTTTAAAAACACGAGTATAATATTATAAGAGGCTAGACACTTACAAATAAGATGTGCAGGATATCATTGTGTTGAAGTTCTTCTGAAAAGAACAAACTGGCGAAAACAG
>NW_013697755.1:0-657 GCF_000517525.1 Limulus polyphemus | reverse complement strand
CGGAAATGTTTGTTAGAATGTACATCAGTTTGATTGGTTAAAGTTACAGAGACGTTAGAATGTACACCAGTTTGATTGGTTAAAGTTACAGAGACGTTAGAATGTACATCAGTTTGATTGGTTAAAGTTACAGACACGTTAGAATGTACACCAGTTTGATTGGTTGAAGTTACAGAGACGCCTGATTAAAGTCAGGTAATACACATTATCGTGATTACAGTTAAGCTGGATAATGATCCATTTCACACTAGCAGTTCAAAATATACCATGTCATTGCACAATATCCAGCAATGAATACAAACATCTTGTTAGATAAGAGCAATAAATATAGGTGTTATAGAGCAATAAATATAGGTGTTATAGAGCAATAAATATAGGTGTTATAGAGCAATAAATATAGGTGTTATAGAGCAATACATAGAGGTGTTACAAAGCAATACATATAGGTGTTATAGAGGAATACATATAGGTGTTACAGAGTAATAACTATAGGTGTTACAAAGCAATAAATGTACGTGTTATAGAGCAATACATATAAGTGTTACAAAGCAATACATATAGGTGTTATAGAGCAATACATATAGGTGTTACAGAGTAATAAATATAGGTGTTACAAAGCAACAAATGTAGGTGTTATAGAGCAATACATATAGGTGT
>NW_013697754.1:0-657 GCF_000517525.1 Limulus polyphemus | reverse complement strand
TCCAAATCTGAAGATGAGAAAACTGAGCCCAAGTGAGGTTGAAAAGAAGACCCCCCCCAAATGAATGGGGTATTGATAGGGGGTAAGAATGAACTTACCCACTGTTATTAGGAGTTGCACCCATTCTGGACTGTGAATGGGAGGTAGCACGTATAGTGAAAATGTCAAGAGTTTGTACCACCTGACAAAACTCTTAAACAGCCAAGGTGAGTCCAAAAGGTAGAACCCTGAACTGGAAAACTTGACTTAGAGCAAGAAATAACTATCAACACAGTGGGCACTGAAGGGAAGAACTCTGAATTATAGATTACAAAGAGAAAATGAGGTTTCTAGTATCACTAATGTAGGAAAAGGAACCAAAGCCAAGCTCAGCCCCATGAACAAGAAAGAAATGAACACGTCAGCAATGTAATAAAGCCAAAATTTTAAGTCACACACTGATGAAAATTAGAATGATAAGGCACATAGTTAATAATTATGAAAAATGAATTATATACTACTGGTAGTAATGATATGTAAGGTACATACTATTGAAACATAACCAATTAACAAAGTATTTTATAAATATTAAACAGACAAACCATCTCAATTTACCTAGTCCACAAAGTATCCAATAATAATGAACATGCAAACCAACGAAAATTACATAGAAAAAAC
>NW_013697753.1:0-657 GCF_000517525.1 Limulus polyphemus | reverse complement strand
GCAGCATGAGATATAGTTTGCCTGTAATATCAGCTAAAATGAAGTTTTCACCTTATAAATAAGTCTTAAAATTTTCTAACCAGCTTTAACAATCCCTATCTCTAGTAAAGGTAACAGTCTATGATTTTAAAGTGCTGTACCAGCACTGTTAGTGTTTGGCACGGCTTGGTGGCTAGGGCACTCGACTCACAAGCTACAGGTCACGTGTTAGAATCCCCGTTATCGAACCTGCTCGCCCTTTTAAACATGAAGGCATTATAATGTAACAGTCAATCCCGCTATTCCTTGGTAAAAGAGTAACCCAGGAATGGGTGGCGGGTGGCGTTGACTACTCCCCTACCCCCTAATCTTTCGCTGCCAAATTAGGGATAGCCAATTTAGGATATGGCCACCATCACGTAAATCTTCCTGAGAATCATCGATGATGCATCTGCACTGAAGGCGACCTGATAGTCGTAAGCGGCCTCACGACTTAAAATAACCAATACTGTTGCTTTGTGTTGTTTCATTATGTATTTAGGCCCAGCATGGCCAGGTGGTTAGGGTGCTCGACTCGCAATCTGGGGATCGCGGGTTCAAATCCCCGTCCAACCAACATGCTCGCCGTTTCAGATGTGGGGGGGGCGTTATAATGTGACGGTCAATCCCACTATTCGT
>NW_013697752.1:0-658 GCF_000517525.1 Limulus polyphemus | reverse complement strand
ATTATTTTTCTATTGTACCTTGGCTCTGTTAACAGGAGAACCAAACGGTAGTGGAGGAAATGCATCTGGGTTTACGATAAGCTGTGCTGCCCTAGTCAAGGGAATAGACACAGAGAACAGCACAGATATAGGTATTTGTCAAGCAGAGGCCCAGTGTACCTTGGGGGTGGGGACTAAGAAGCTCACAGGTATTAGATATACATTTTCTACAAGCAATATAGGGTATGTATAAATGAAGCCCACATAAATGTTTCTTGACAAAGAAAATTTACCTTCTGTCTCTAAAGGTAGAAAATGGTATGACTGGAACTTGGCAGTGTTGTCCCTCTTTACAATATATGCATTTGGCTGAATCTCTAGCCATCCAGAAGTTATATGACCATACATTTTTTCATTCTGGACTTTTGCTACATAAGATCAAATTCTTGTTCATTCTAACAATCTTGTTTTTCAACAAGTCAGTGGTGATTACTCAATTCCTGCAAGCATCACTCTCTGTTTTAATGATTGCACAATGGAAGGCCAGTATGAGGGGAGGCAATTTGGCAAAGAAAGATCTAACTTACATGGCCAACTGCAATACTCCTGGTGCTGGTCTGACATTCAACATGCTAGAACCCATGGGTGAAGATATGTTAGTAGCTCATGTGTCTAATGT
>NW_013697751.1:0-658 GCF_000517525.1 Limulus polyphemus | reverse complement strand
TACACCTCAGTAAACAATTATCTTCCATCAACACCTGTACACCTCAGTAAACAATTATCTTTCATTAACCACCTTTACACCTTAGTAAACAACTATCTTCCATCAACACCTGTACACCTCAGTAAACAATTATCTTCCATCAACACCTGTACACCTCAGTAAACAATTATCTTCCATCAACACCTGTACACCTTAGTAAACAACTATCTTCCATTAACCACCTTTACACCTTAGTAAACAACTATCTTCCATTAACCACCTTTACACCGTAGTAAACAACTATCTTCCATTAACCACCTTTACACCTTAGTAAACAACTATCTTCCATTAACCACCTTTACACCTTAGTAAACAACTATCTTCCATTAACCACCTTTACACCCTAGTAAACAATTATCTTCCATTAACCACCTGTATACTTTAGTAAACAACTATCTCCTATCAACACCTGTACACCTTAGTAAACAATTATCTTTCATTAACCACCTTTACACCTTAGTAAACAACTATCTTCCATTAACCACCTTTACACCTTAGGAAACAACTATCTTCCATTAACCACCTTTACACCTTAGTAAACAATTATCTTCCATCAACACCTGTACACCTTAGTAAACAATTATCTTCCATCAACACCTGTACACCTTAGTAAACAATT
>NW_013697750.1:0-658 GCF_000517525.1 Limulus polyphemus | reverse complement strand
GAGATATTCTTGAACCGCTGTATGCGTCTCCTGTGCGTCTTAAATAAGATTGCTCTCTCTTCAAGAGACCTATAACGGGTTTAAATAAATATCTATATATAACTATTCATTTTATAATAAGAAAAAAAAACCAGAAATAAAAAATAATGTATTTGTATGAATAAGCGTTGCATATACATTAACAGTTTGATAATTCATCAATACCCAGTAGCGTAACTTTTTCTATCCTTGAAAAAGTTCGGGGGGAGGGGGGAGAATGGCCTCGCATCTGCGTGAAAATTACGCGTATGTCAGTACCTAGCTTACGCGTTATTTGTCGTTTACGGTTTCGTAAGTTTCCTACACCAGAGCAGCGTGGTATACTTAAATCTTTCAACATTGCCTTAAAATCGCCAGAATACAGTAAGGTCGATTTTCTTTCCTTGTTTTATCTCTCGTGATAAACAGTGACTGTTGGAACGCCATCCCCGCAAAGCTTTGGAAACTGGCAGGTGTTTGGAAGAAGACAACATAATACACGTGAATGTTGATCCCAATAAGACTAGTTATTTAACTTGCGAAGTATTGTCACTGAAATGTGAGCTTTCAGAGCCAGCTAAGCAGTGGGAGACTAAAGGTGAGTTATTGAGGAGTTTCGATATTTAGCTAAGACCGCCTG
>NW_013697749.1:0-658 GCF_000517525.1 Limulus polyphemus | reverse complement strand
GATACTTATGTTTTTTGCCAAAATCTTTTTGATACACTTTCTCATGAAAAAGTTTTAGGTTTATTAGATCACTAAGATTTTTTTATTAATTTCTCTACTTCAATTATTTCTCTTTGTAGTCCCTTGCACACTCTGTGTTTTATAGAATGTAGACATCATAACCTGACGTCAACTTTTTTCGGTTTTTATACTTACAAATGGAAAATACCAGAACTCAGCTGCATACGCCGCCTGCCAACTTCGACTTCTAGAGGAAGAACTTAAACTGAAACACGAGTACTACTGAGAACATTTATCTAACCTAGAATGCCAATACCATAATTGTTTTGTCCAGTTGACGTGCTTAATCCATAAGAACAACCAGAAAATAATAACCAGACAAGAACAAGTTCAAAATAGAAAACTTCACAAACTGCAGCTCTCCAGGTTTTAATCCTGATAATGTAATATTTAATCTGAGTGCTCTCCAATTTGAAGATGTTTGTAAACAAGCTATAATCAAAGGCCTTAATTTTAGCATTCCAGCTTTCAAATTAAACTATGCCAATTATATTTATGATTTTGAAAAGACTTTCAGAACCCTTACTTCCTTTCCAATGTTCACTAACCCGAACAACAATGCATCACACGATCTTGTAAATACCAAACTAAAACACAC
>NW_013697748.1:0-658 GCF_000517525.1 Limulus polyphemus | reverse complement strand
AAAATGGTTATTGATCACATTATATGATGGTACACAAAATGTGTCCAGACTTATAGAATGGTTATTGATCACATTATATGATGGTACATAAAATGTGTCCAGCTTTACAGAATGGTTACTGATCACATTATATGATGGTACACAAAATGTGTCCAGACTTATAGAGTGGTTATTGATCACATTATATGATGGTACACAAAATGTGTCCAGACTCTTATAGAATGGTTAGTGATCACATTATATGATGGTACTTAAAATGTGTCCAGATTTACAGAATGGTTACTGATCACATTATATGATGGTACACAAAATGTGTCCAGACTTATAAAATGGTTATTGATCACATTATATGATGGTACACAAAATGTGTCCAGATGTATAAAATGGTTATTGATCACATTATATGATGGTACACAAAATGTGTCCAGACTTATAGAATGGTTATTGATCACATAATATGATGGTACACAAAATGTCTCCAGACTCTTATAAAATGGTTATTGATCACATTATATGATGATACACAAAATGTGTCCAGACTCTTATTGAATGGTTATTGATCACATTATATGATGGTACACAAAACGTGTCCAGACTCTTATAAAATGGTTATTGATCACATTATATGATGGTACACAAAATGTGTCCAGACTCTTAT
>NW_013697747.1:0-658 GCF_000517525.1 Limulus polyphemus | reverse complement strand
GTGTTAAACTAGATATCCATAGTTTATCAAGTAGAGCATGTAGCTAATACATTGTGTTAAACTAGATATCCATGGTTTATCAAGTAGAGCATGTAGCTAATACATTATGTTAAACTAGATATCCATGGTTTATCAAGTAGAGCATGTAGCTAATACATTGTGTTAAACTAGATATCCATGGTTTACCAAGTAGAGCACCTAGCTAATATATTGTGTTAAACTAGATATACATGGTTTATCAAGTAGAACATGTAGCTAATACATTATGTTAAACTAGATATCCATGGTTTATCAAGTAGAGCACCTAGCTAATATATTGTGTTAAACTAGATATCCATGGTTTATCAAGTAGAGCATATAGCTAATATATGGTGTTAAACTAGATATCTATGGTTTATCAAGTAGAGCATATAGCTAATATATTGTGTTAAACTAGATATCCATGGTTTATCAAGTAGAACATGTAGCTAATACATTATGTTAAACTAGATATCCATGGTTTATCAAGTAGAGCACCTAGCTAATATATTGTGTTAAACTAGATATCCATGGTTTATCAAGTAGAGCACCTAGCTAATATATGGTGTTAAACTAGATATCTATGGTTTATCAAGTAGAGCATGTAGCTAATACATTGTGTTAAACTAGATATCCATAG
>NW_013697746.1:0-658 GCF_000517525.1 Limulus polyphemus | reverse complement strand
CGTCGCTAAAGAATCTTTATTTATAACGATAGGGAAAATCCACGAAATGATTGTAAGATGAGTAAAACACACATAAACGAAAACTGATTCGACAGAACAAACCACATACGATTGAGAATTTGTAAAATTAAGGTTAGTGGTTTAATCGTTGTATAATTAGTATTCGTTCTACGTAATTTGTCTCTCTTTCCTCTTTATATCTGAACACTCTTTATGTAGTCTATTTCGAAAAAGAACAAATCTTATGATGCTGACACCAGAATATCCATTATAATCTTTTTTGTAATAGAACATTACTAATAGTTTTATCACATTTTTTAACACTAAGCTAGTAATATAGTGAATAGGAACTTTCAAGATTCACAATGTAACTTTCCTATATCAAAATATGAAGTTGACACGTGTGTGTTACAAAGTAACCTTTATTTAGGAAGTTATAACTCGCAAGTCGTTTACTTTGAATTATAGGTGCTGACACAAATATTACAAACACATGAAGATCGACTCTAATTTTACTTGTAATAAAACGTTACCAATAGCTTTATCATATTTTAAATTCTAAACTCGTAATCTAGTAGATAGGAACTTTGAAGAAATTAAATAACATTGTTAGTTACTTTTACAAAAACAACTATTCTTCGTGTATGTTACCACTGAC
>NW_013697745.1:0-658 GCF_000517525.1 Limulus polyphemus | reverse complement strand
TTACAAAAACCCCTTCAAGTACTAAGTTATATACAACAATACATTAATAACTTACTAAAAAACCCTGCAAATTCTATGTTAAAAACAAGAAATTAAAAACTTAAGAATTACACCTGCCAGTAACAGGTTAGTTACAACAACTAATTAAAGGCTTACAACAACCCCTCCCATTAAAAGGTTAGATACAACAAAACATTAAAGACTTCCAACAACCCTTGTAATTACTAAGTTATACACAGCAACACATTAATGTCTTACAACAACCCCGGCCAATTCTATGATAAATAGAACAAGAGATTAAAAACTTAATAATAACGCCTTCCAGTTACAAGTTAGTTACAACAACTTATTAAACACTTACAACAACCCCTACAAGTACTAGGTTAGAAACAACAACACATTAATGACTTACAACATTCCCTGAGTAAGAAGTTAAATACAAAAAGAGAATATAGACTTACAACAACCCTTGA
Organism: Limulus polyphemus; assembly: GCF_000517525.1. NCBI lineage: Eukaryota > Metazoa > Arthropoda > Merostomata > Xiphosura > Limulidae > Limulus > Limulus polyphemus. Next base: position 185 of record NW_013697745.1, on the reverse strand, counting down.
AGTACCAGGTTAGATACAAAAACACATTAAAGACTTACAACAAAACCGGACATTACCAGGTCAGATACAATAAAACATTAAATATATTCAACAACCGTTGCAAGTACTGAGTTATATACAACTACGCATTAAAGACTTACAACATCCCCTGCTAGTACCAGGCTAGATACAACAATAGAATAAAG
>NW_013697744.1:0-658 GCF_000517525.1 Limulus polyphemus | reverse complement strand
ACCACAAATCCCAACAGAGTAATGATGGCCGTTATAGATTGTCTAGAGGATCCCACATATACTAGTAAATACTTCGACCACAAATCCCAACAGAGTAACGATGACCGTTATAGACTGCCTAGAGGATCCCACATATACTAGTAAATACTTCGACCACAAATCCCAACAGAGTAACGATGGCCGTTATAGACTGTCTAGAGGATCCCACATATACTAGTAAATACTTCGACCACAAATCTCAACAGAGTAACGATGGACCTCTAGACAGTCTATAACGTCCATCGTTACTCTGTTGAGATTTGTGGTCGAAGTATTTACTAGTATATGTGGGATCCTCTAGACAGTCTATAACGGAATAAATACTTCGACCAAATATCTCAACAGAGTAACGATGGACATTACAGAGTGTCTAGAGGATCCCACATATACTAGTAAATATTCGACCACAAATCCCAACAGAGTAACGATGGACGTTCCCACTGCCTAGAGGATCCCACATATACTAGTAAATACTTCGACCACAAATCTCAACAGAGTAATGATGGCCGTTATAGACTGCCTAGAGGATCCCACATATACTAGTAAATACTTCGACCACAAATCCCAACAGAATAACGATGGACATTACAGAGTGTCTAGAGGATCCCACATATACTAA
>NW_013697743.1:1235-1658 GCF_000517525.1 Limulus polyphemus | reverse complement strand
CAAGGGCATCTTTGTTCTGAGATATTAGCAAAAACATTTTTTTTTCTAAATTTGGGAGAAAACATGGGCTATATCCTTGGCTTTTTGGTGAAAACATTAGTTTTGTTGAAAAATTAAAAAAGGTGCTTTTTTGACGCAAAAATCATAGAAAAATATTGGATAGTGCTTATTTCATCGGTAAACTCAAAATATAGATATTATAGTATTAACGAAAAATATTACATGCCGTGAAAAGCTAAAAAAAAATTAAATTTTCGCTATTCCAGAATAACAACAATAGAAAAGATTGGGTTTGTTTTATAAGAAGAAGTCAAGGGCTTTTAGATGGTGGGATTTTATTTGAATAATCGTATTTTTAAAGCTCTTCTTCGTTTACAATATAACTGAAAAAAACAACAACAGTAAAATCGAAGATAGGAGAAG
>NW_013697743.1:0-235 GCF_000517525.1 Limulus polyphemus | reverse complement strand
TATTACATCCCGTTGAAAAGCTAAAAAAAAATTAAATTTTCGACTATCCCAGAATTTCAACAATAGAAAAGATTGGGTTTGTTTTATAAGAAGAAGTCATGGGCTTTTAGATGGTACGATTTTGTTTGAATAATCGTATTTTTAAAGCTCTTCTTCGTTTACAATATAACTGAAAAAAACAACAACAGTAAAATAAAATATACGAGAAGTTTGTTAACAGATTATGAAATTACTA
>NW_013697742.1:0-658 GCF_000517525.1 Limulus polyphemus | reverse complement strand
CCAAAATCTCTGAAAAGAATGAAAAATTTTCTTTCTGTAAACGATCCAGAAGACTCGTGCACGAACTTGTAAGATAAATTTTATCTCATGATCTAAGTCAGAATAATGTAATTTTTAAAAAATAAAAGATGAAGGAAATCTTGCGGTAGGTGAATGCGTTTTGTCTCTTCCAAAGAAAGTTGTGACCTTTTTTTTATTTTAAAGAACCAGTTTTATTTCTTAACATGCTTTGGTAATTTATTAGTTAACGTCGCGTTTCCGTGATAACATTAAACAGGGTTTCAGCTTTCAAACCACACCTTGAAATAAACCCTCGTTTGATCTCCTAAAACTAGAGTCTCTAAATTTACCGGAACTTGAGAAGCAGAAGACTGGAACGAGTAATTAGAAACCGTGCAAAACAAACATAAAAAGTCAAGTCTACATTCCAATAAGAAGGATGTTTTATTGAAACGGCCAATCTCCAAGGTAACAGAATCTTAAGAAAGTCACTACACAACTTCGGTGATGGATATAAAAGGATGGTCCCAAGAATATAAAACAAAAAAAATGTTACTTAGACATGAATGTTATTTATCAGTGAGATTTTGTTTTTACTGATCACAGTTGTGGGAGGAGTTAACGTTATAAAACACTAATTCGTGTTATTTAACACTTA
>NW_013697741.1:0-658 GCF_000517525.1 Limulus polyphemus | reverse complement strand
CTCTTGATGTCTCAGGAATGATTGGGATCAGGGTTGGATTTAGTGATTAGTTTTCCATTTATTGAGGGAGGTTAGGAGTGTGTATATTCTTGATGGGCCAAAATGACAATGTCCCAGAAATGATTGGAATCAGGGTTGAATTTACTGATTAGTTTTCCATTTATTGAAGAAGGCTAGGTGGACCAAAAGCCCCTTAACATTTAGAAGTTTATTAATGTTTAATATATGATATTATCTAGTGTTCACTGACCAATTATCTTACCGTGAATCAGACTTTCAATATTATAATTTTTAGTTTCTCTTCTTTAATATATGGAAAAAATTATTATAAATCATGCATATTCTGTCCTCGTGGGCATAATGATTTGGCGCGTAAGAATGAACTTTCATTGAAATCCCCTGAATAATCCATAGAGTTGTAAAACACATTCAACACTCATATTTAGAAAATTAATTTATTATTTCTCATCGAAGTATTTCCATTTATATCTATGCCTGAAAATGGAAATTTGTTTGCTAAGAACAGAACTGTTTAATGCACCACCTGTGATCTGCCCACCGCGGGTATCGAAACCTAATTTTTATCGTTATAAGCCCTCCTACTTACAGCTGAGCCACCAGAGGGAGGGTGCGAAAATGCAAAAATAAATTAGACTTA
>NW_013697740.1:0-658 GCF_000517525.1 Limulus polyphemus | reverse complement strand
ATTAAACAGATGAAGTTATAATAAGATATTAAACAGATGAAGCTATAATAAGATATTAAACAGGTGAAGTTATAATAAGATATTAAACACATGATGTTATAATAAGATATTAAACACATGATGTTATAATAAGATATTAAACAGGTGAAGTTATAATAAGATATTAAACAGATGAAGTTATAATAAGATATTAAACAGGTGAAGTTATAATAAGATATTAAACAGGTGAAGTTATAATAAGATATTAAACAGATGAAGTTATAATAAGATATTAAACAGGTGAAGTTATCCTGTTTAATATCTTATTATAACATCATGTGGTTAATATCCTATTATAACTTCATCTGTTTAATATCTTATCATAACTTCATCTGTTTAATATCTTATTATAGCTTCATCTGTTTAATATCTTATTATAACTTCACCTGTTTAATATCTTATCTGTTTAATATCTTATCATAACTTCACCTGTTTAATATCTTATCATAACTTCATCAGTTTAATATCTTATTATACCTTCAGGTGAAGTTATAATAAGATATTAAACAGGTGAAGTTATAACAAGATATTAAACAGGTGAAGTTATAATAAGATATCAAACAGATGAAGTTATAATAAGATATTAAACAGGTGAAGGTATAATAAGATATTAAACAGA
>NW_013697739.1:0-658 GCF_000517525.1 Limulus polyphemus | reverse complement strand
GACGTGAACACATATACACAAATAGCTAATAATTATCGTGTAAGGTCTGCTGGGGAATTCTCCAACAAATATTTACGGAAAAAATGAGGACGTGAACACATATACACAAATAGCTAATAATTATCGTGTAAGGTCTGCTGGGGAATTCTCCAACAAATATTTACGGAAAAAATGAGGACGTGAACACATATACACAAATAGCTGATAATTATCCTGTAAGGTCTGCTGGGGAATTCTCCAACAAAAGAAATGATAATGCTGGTCTGATAACGGAGTTACCATTAAAACATTTAGGGTTCCTACGACGATGAATTGCTTGTTAAAATCACCCAAAGAACTTCTCTCTATCTTTTCTTTTTTCTTTATTACACAAAGAAATAATATCACTTACTCTCTTACTCTAACAATAGATATCTAACACATTATAAAAGTCTAACACGTAATAATATCAACAACGAAATAATCCCACTTACTCTCTTGCTCTGACAATAGATATCTAACACAGTATAAAAGTATAACACGTAATAATATCAACAATGAAATAATATCACTTACTCTCTTACTCTGACAATAGATATCTAACACAGTAGAAAAGTATAACACGTAATAATATCAACAATGAAATAATCTCACTTACTCTCTTGTCTGACATAGATAT
>NW_013697738.1:0-658 GCF_000517525.1 Limulus polyphemus | reverse complement strand
GTTATTATTAGAGACCAATACCTCTCATACTAGGCATGGACAACAACAGCAGAACTACGTGTTATTATAAGAGACCAATAAAGTAACAAATCCACAAGTAGTGATGTTTAAAAGTTTAGAAAGAATTGTTATAGAAGTTCGTGAGTCCATATAGATGGCACTAGTAGTTAAATGTAATGGGGGTCGTTAAATAAATAAGAAATCACTCAAACTGTCGTAATAGTGATCTTTAAATGACTTCTTTTTACAAATAATTATATTCAGAGATGATTTAATAGTAGATAAACTTATCATCAGGAATATATTTGAGTAAACAGTCGTAAAAATGAGGGTTTTTAATAATAATTAATATTTATTATTTTAATATTCACAGTTCAATGGTAGTAAATAATTGATTTAACGTTTCATAAAGTTGTGGTGAGTAACTGTTAAAATACTAGTGTACTGAAGGCGGGGGTTCGAAGCCTCCAAGCTTTTTATTATAACTGCCAGTACTGCTGCTTTAATAATTGACATAAAGACCGAATTCGGAAGCTATACCGTCACAGTTCTATTTTCATGACGAATACCGTTATTTTCTTTACTCAGTTCCTTTTGACAGCGTCTGCTTATTATTTACTCCCAAAAAATAGGTTCGTTATGGTTCGTTACGAATTTC
>NW_013697737.1:0-658 GCF_000517525.1 Limulus polyphemus | reverse complement strand
GGTCGGTCAACCACACTTTGTTTTTAGAAATTATCTTAAAATATCACAATCGTTGGTACTTCAGTAACTGCGCTACAAAATTAAAAAGTTTTTTTTTTAATTATTTGGAATAACGCGAAATCCCAAGCACTTGCCGTCTTGTTTGTTTGTTTGTTTTTGAATTTCGCGCAAAGCTACACGAGGGCTATCTGCGCTAATTTAGCAGTGTAAGACTAGAGGGAAGGCAGCTAGTCATCACCACCCACCGCCAACTCTTGGGCTACTCTTTTACCAACGAATAGTGACTTGCCTTCTTACTTGTGTTTAAAGAAGAACACTACTTACAGGTAAATAACCACGAGAACAGACCATGACGAAATATTTAAGCATCATTGAATAGTGATTATATCAAGAATGTAATGGATAACGGTAACTGTTTAAGTAAACCTTAAAAATCAGTGTTGTGTCCTTATAAAAACTTAAAACAAAATGAAGCTTACTTATCTTGTTCCGAATACCTACAAAAATTAAAATAAAATCTATACTTGCCCAATGATGATATACGTATAAATAGCAGATAAAATTAGCCACTTATTATTTCCAGTTTTAGGTTTTGGTGTCTTCCACGATTCATTTAAGGTACTTTACTGCAAACAAAATGTTCTGTATATATATCATC
>NW_013697736.1:0-658 GCF_000517525.1 Limulus polyphemus | reverse complement strand
ATATTAAAGAAAAAAAATATGGTTGTTTTTGTCAGTAGATTGAATCAGTCAGTATTTTTTATTCCAGCTAGTGATGAATTAGTCCGTTTTTTTTCAGTTACTTGATCGATCAGCCGTGGAGTTGTACAAATAAGTTTATATTTATGTCAGAGTAGTGCAGTTAGCATGGCTGTAAGCGTGGGCTTTGAACGTGTAGAAACGTTAAAGGAAGAAATAAACTAATTTGTTATCGTTAATTTTTATTGGATGTTGAATTATTTTCACCAGATAATGTAAAAGAACCTGCCAACGAAAGAACAACGTTACGGCATTATTATAAACGCCAGTAGCCATGCATGAGGTACATGATAGGCAAGATTTAAAAACTAATATAACAAGTTACTACAGTTAGGTGTACTGTTAATAATAATTACATAGAACATTATGATCGCTTGATAGCTCGGAAAGTAAGGGTCACTAGTTAGGTGTACTGTTAATAATAATTACATAGAACATTATGATCGCTTGATAGCTCGGAATATAAGGGTCACTATATTCTTTCAGTTGAGTTCTCAAAGTCTTCGTCATCATCCTAAGTCATGCAAACTGTTGAGGTTCTAGGAGTAACGTCGACTAACACTAATCATCCTAACAAGGTTTAAAAGGAAAGACCAAACAT
>NW_013697735.1:0-658 GCF_000517525.1 Limulus polyphemus | reverse complement strand
TTCTCGTGATGTAGACAATTGCTGAAAAACATTCATATCACAAAAAAACTGACATAAATTTAACAACCTATTTGATGTAGAAAAAAGAAAATGTATTTAAGAATGTTGATGGGACCACGGATCGTACTGGTTTCGAAATAAAAGTGTGTGATGTTTTTGTAAGGTCCGGCACGGTCATCTTAAATCAAAAGTCACGTATTCACTTATATATAGGGGTAATCAAATATTCTTGTTCAGCAAATTCTAGCATTCGACACGACAAATGTAAGAAGACACTAAAAACGACATTAATTGTTTGTTGAAATCATCTACTATAAAATACAGTTTGTAGCGAATGTAAAAAGACACTAAAAACGACATTAGATATTTGTTGAAATCATCCGCTATAAAATACAGTTTGTAACGAATGTAAAGAGACACTGAAAACGACATTAGATAATTGTTCAAATCATATACTATAAAATACAGTTTCTAACGAATGTAAAGAGACACTGAAAACAACATTAAATATTTGTTGAAATCACATACTGTAAAATACAGTTTGTAACGAATGTAAAGAGACACTAAAAACAACATTAGATATTTGTTGAAATCATCCGCAATAAAATACAGTTTGTAACGAATGTAAAGAGACACTAAAAACGACATTAGATATTTG
>NW_013697734.1:0-658 GCF_000517525.1 Limulus polyphemus | reverse complement strand
CATTATCTTCCCTTGAAAACATGAATGAAGTTAAATTGGGTTTAGCTTTAGTAAATGAAGATTACTTGGTTAACTTTTGAGCTTTAGTGTTTGCTAATAAGTAAACGTTTAGTTTTATTTTACTTCGTTTATAGTTTAACTACTTAATAACGTTAACTTTAAGGTTTCGCTTTTGTTTTTAATCTTTGAGATTTTGGCTTAACTTGTAGGGGGGGAGTACACTGATCTGATAAGAGCTTGTGTATAAATCCTTCATTTTACTCTTACCAGTTCGACAAGCACCACTAAACAGTTACCTTTGTTTTGTGTTTGTTATTGTACTTTGTCGCTATTTATGCAAATAAACATTTGTGTACTCGTATTTTTGTACTGTGTCGAGGCTTTTTTCTATGGTTCAGTATAGAAGGTACCAGTGTAGATTAGAAACATAAATATACTCCGTAGTGCGTATTCTCCAAACCTCCAGTTAGCGGACGTAACTGACTGCTCTGTGGAAATACCTTTTTACATGAGAAATACCACAATATAAGATCAACGTTACAATAATTTATGCTTTTACGTTTAAACCGTGACTATAAATGCTTAGTTCAGAAGTTTTTATAAATCACTTTAACAGACAAGAATTTTATCCTGAGAATATTAAACCTTATTAATTAGC
>NW_013697733.1:0-658 GCF_000517525.1 Limulus polyphemus | reverse complement strand
CTGTTTAGATTAATAACAAGAGACTGACACCAGCGTATAAAGCAGCATGTTAAACTGTTTACATTAATAACATGGGATTGACACCAGCTTATAAAGCAGCATGTTAAACTGACACCAGCTTATAAAGCAGCGTGTTAAACTGTTTAGATTAATAACAAGGGATTGACACCAGCTTATAAAGCAGCATGTTAAACTGACACCAGCTTATAAAGCAGTGTGTTAAACTGTTTAGATTAATAACAAGGGATTGACACCAGCTTATAAAGCAGCATGTTAAACTGACACCAGCTTATAAAGCAGCATGTTAAACTGTTTAGATTAATAACATGGGACTGACACCAGCTTATAAAGCAGTGTGTTAAACTGTTTAGATTAATAACAAGGAACTCGTGTTAAACTGTTTAGATTAATAACAAGGGACTGACACCAGCTTATAAAGCAGCAAGTTAAAATGTTTAGATTAATAACAAGGGACTGACACCAGCTTATAAAGCAGCGTGTTAAACTGTTTACATTAATAACATGGAACTGACACCAGCTTATAAAGCAGCGTGTTAAACTGTTTAGATTAATAACAAGGGACTGACACCAGCTTATAAAGCAGCATATTAAACTGTTTAGATTAATAACAAGGGACTGACACCAGCTTATAAAGCAG
>NW_013697732.1:0-658 GCF_000517525.1 Limulus polyphemus | reverse complement strand
ATAATAATTTTATAAACAAAGAAATGGAAAACAATGTCACCTGTTATAATATTTTTATAAACAACGACTTAGAACACAAAGTCACCTGTTATAATAATTTTATAAACAAAGACTTGGAGCACAACGTCACCTGTTATAGTAATTTTATAAACAAAGACTTGGAACACAACCTCATCTGTTATAATAATTTTAGACTTTGAACACAACGTCACCTGTTTTATAATTTTATAAACAAAGTTTTGGAACACAACGTTACCTGGTATAATAATTTTACAGAGAATGACTTGGAACATAACGTCACCTGGTATAATAATTTTATAAACAAAGACTTCGAACACAACGTTACCTGTTATTATAATTTTATAAAGAAAGACTTGGAACTCACCGTTACCTGGTATTATAATTTTATAAAGAAAGACTTGGAAAAAAACGTCACCTGTTATGATAATTTCCTAAACAGAGACTTGGAACACAACTTTACCTGTTATAATAATTTTATAAACAAAGACTTGGAACACAATGTCACATGTTATAATAATTTTATAAACAAAGACTTGGAACAGAACGTTACTTGTTATAATAATTTTATAAACAAAGACTTGAAACACAATGTTACTGGTATAATAATTTTATAAAGAAAGACTTGGAACACAACGTC
>NW_013697731.1:0-658 GCF_000517525.1 Limulus polyphemus | reverse complement strand
GTTTTATAATAGTCTTAAAATATCATGATCATATACATTCGTTTTATAATAAAGTCTTAAAATATTATCATAATCATATACATTCGTTTTATAATAAAGTCTTAAGATATTATCATGATCATATACATTCGTTTTATGATAAAGTCTTAAATATTATTATAATCTTATTCATTCGTTTTATAATAAAGTCTTAAAATATTATCATCATAATATACATTCGTTTCATAATAAAGTCTTAAATATTATCATCATCATATACATTCGTTTTATAATAAAGTCTTAAAATATTATCATGATCATATACATTCGTCTTATGATAAAGTCTTAAAATATTATCATGATCATATACATTCGTCTTATAATAAAGTATTAAAATATCATAATCAAAGACATTCGTTTTATAATAAAGTCTTAAAATATTATCATCATCATATACATTCGTTTTATAATAGTCTTAAAATATCATGATCATATACATTCGTTTTATAATAAAGTGTCTAAAACTATCATAATCAGATACATATATTTTTAAACTCAGACGCGTGTCGTTAAATCTGTGAGGGATTCAAACTCATTGATGTTTTCAAGTGTCAAAATATCGAAGTATTTCAATATCTATTTTGATATCCTGACCATCCTTTGATGGCAGAAGGTAAAC
>NW_013697730.1:0-658 GCF_000517525.1 Limulus polyphemus | reverse complement strand
AGCTCTATACGGGAACCCTAGGGGATTAACTAGTTCTATACGTGAACACTAGGGGATTAAATAGTTCTTTACGGGAACACTAGGGGGCTACCTAGTTCTATACGTGAACACTAGGGATTAAATAGTTCTTTACGTGAACCCTAGGGGATTAACTAGTTCTATAAGTGAACACTAGGGGATTAAATAGTTCTTTACGTGAACCCTAGGGGATTAACTAGTTCTATAAGTGAACACTAGGGGATTAAATAGTTCTTTACGTGAACCCTAGGGGATTAACTAGTTCTATACGTGAACACTAGGGATTAAATAGTTCTATACGTGAACCCTAGGGGATTAACTAGTTCTATACGTGAACCCTAGGGGATTAAATAGTTCTATACGGGAACACTAGGAATTAAATAGTTCTATACGTGAACCCTAGGGGATTAAATAGTTCTATACGGGAACCCTAGGGAATTAAATAGTTCTATACGTGAACGCTAGGGGATTAACTAGTTCTATACGTGAACACTAGGGGATTAAATAGTTCTTTACGTGAACACTAGGGATTAACTAGTTCTATACGTGAACACTAGGGATTAAATAGTTCTATACGGGAACACTAGGGGATTAAATAGTTATATACGTGAACCCTAGGGGATTAAATAGTTCTATACGT
>NW_013697729.1:0-658 GCF_000517525.1 Limulus polyphemus | reverse complement strand
CTGACGCAACAATACGATAACAAAGAAAACGTATAAGACACGTGTTACATGTAATAACCATTCTACAGCTCTAGAACGTTAACGCATGTGTCAAAGCGTTGGCAAAAAAAGAAACGAAAAAACTTCATTCTACACACCAATACTAAAAGTCACATAAAATAAATGACTGATAAATCATTATTATTATTTTAAGAGGCCTAATGTTTTATTCATGTTGTTGTTGTTTTTCAATTATGCCTTATATTTTGCCAATGAATCAAACAATTCTGGTGAAATTTCAACAACAGAATAATAATAATATTATTATGCTAATAATGGGAGTTTTGTCTATTTTTATGAAAAGCAACTTATTTATATTATTTTTAATTTCGCTAATGATATACAATCCTATAGTATTGCAATGTGTATTGTTTCAGGTAGACTTTGTTGTACTACATATGTATTGTGGTGAAAATCACTGATCTGCTTTCTTACTGAAAACAATCCCACTAGGTTTATTCCATCAATATATAGTAGTGAATATTGTTACCAGTGCGTGTCACAGTAATTCATAATACTGTTGCACTTTATGATTCAAATGGAGACGTTTTTATTGGATTTGTTTTGCAAGCATACAGAAAATACTTGAAATGTTATACGCGTGTTTTAATGAAAATTA
>NW_013697728.1:0-658 GCF_000517525.1 Limulus polyphemus | reverse complement strand
AGTTTAAACTGTCAGTGAAACTTTAGGTACTACGGTGTTGGCACGTGCATGTAGTAACTGTTTAAACTGCCAGTGAAAGGTTAGGTACTACGGTGTTGGCACGTGCATGTAGTAACTGTTTAAACTGTCAATGGAAGGTTAGGTACTACGGTGTTGGCACGTGCATGTAGTACAGTTGAAACTGTCAGTGAAACTTCAGGTACTACGGTGTTGGCACGTGCATCAACTTGTTCAAAAAGCCCGTTAATTGTATTTCTAGCAATATGGAAATTATCCAGACTACTTCAAGACGTTAAGGTGGAAATTATTTACACTAGTACAAGAAGCCCGTTAATTGTATTTCTAGCAAGATGGAAATTAGCCAGACTAGTTCAGTAACTCCGTTACTTGTATTTCTAGCAAGATGGAAATTATTCAGACTAGTTCAAGAAGTTAAGGTGGAAATGATCAAGACTGGTTCAAAAAGTCCGTTTTTCGTATTTCTAGTAAGATGGATCTTACCTACGCATGTTAAACTGGCACAAGTTATCTAGGCTAATTGAACTGCCACATTATATCCCAGGCTATTAAACAACCGAAACATACCTAAGCTTGTTTTCGTACTAAAAGGTATACAGGGTAGTTCAACTGCCACATTATATCTCAGTATAATTCAACT
>NW_013697727.1:0-658 GCF_000517525.1 Limulus polyphemus | reverse complement strand
TTATGACCACATCTATTCTAAATTATTCAAAATTATGTAATTTAATATCCACCATAATATAGTATAATTTATTATATTCTCTCAACTTCCAGCTATTTATAAAATATCCCAATCAGCGCTCTATATTTACTAATTAATTTTTCAGAAAGAATTATTTCAATTATAACAGGTTTCTCAAAATTTAGCTTTTAGTTTTTATATTACCTCTATAAAATGCCAAAAAAGTACACAGAAAAGGTCTATTCAGTAATTCTTCAGGTATTTTTCGTTTTCTCTTCTCAACTACTACATCATTATTTATAAAATTTTATTAAAATATCTTCAAATAATAGTTTCATCTTGTTGTCAATAATTTGTCTCCCGAAATCTAGTTAATTCTTCCAATCTCAATCTTTACAAAATTTCAAAAAGTGTAGTCAGGAAGTAATCTTAACTTTTCAATAACTGATCTTCTGAAAATTAGAAAAAGGCTCTCTTTTTTTTGCTTTTAAACTGATCCTATACGTGAATTTAAAAGCCTCTCAGGACATCTTAGCAAACGTTTTACGTGAATCAGTAGTTATTTTTCTTTTCATCAGTTGATGACATTTCTTTCTGCAGAAACAAAGGAAAAATAACCATGACAATCATTTGTTTACCTTACGTTACTTTAGTTCTG
>NW_013697726.1:0-658 GCF_000517525.1 Limulus polyphemus | reverse complement strand
GATGAAAAGATCCAATAAGGCTTGGCACAGGCAAAGGTGAATGGACATGGGTAAAATTTTCTTGGGAAGAAAACAATATCCACCAGAGGAAGACACAACCGGACCTAGCAGATAATGAGCAACAAAAGTATTGGGAGTACTTCATATTCTCCTTCATAGGATGGCAAGGCGAGCAGCAAAGACATAGTAATGTGACGAATATGGTTCAAAGAAACATTGTGAAGAGGGCAACCTTCCACAGACAAGTCTGAATAAGCCAGCCAGATAAGTTGACAAACCCAACTAACAGGAGTAATAGGTTACAGAACACTGTAAACTGAAGGGTTCCAGGGAATATGGAATCAGAAACCCCAAAAGGAGGCAGAACATCCACATAACATCTGAATGAATGAACCAAACAAGGAAGCCTATCTGGATCAGATACATGTGGGAAATAGAAGGTAAGGAAATGGGTGTGAAAGCCAAAAAACAGTCACTGGCAGCATAGATCCTAGGGAGGAAGGACCAAAGTCTCGATAGAGAATGACATAAGAGGAATGGTAAGGATGTGGGTAACATAAATGATATAAAAATCTGAACAATAACAACCACAAACAAGGAGAAGGAAATAGGTTGTGAGGGAGGGAAGGTAGATGGAACATTAAGACAAAGGCTGAAA
>NW_013697725.1:0-658 GCF_000517525.1 Limulus polyphemus | reverse complement strand
TCACGTTTGATAGTATTCCTTCAGTCTCCTATCTATATCATCACGTTTGATAGTATTCCTTCAGTCTCTTATCTATATTATCACGTTTAATAGTATTCCTTCAGTCGGATTTCGATACTTGCGGTGAACAACTCACAGATAATACAGCATGTAGCTTTGCGCTTAACAACAAACAAACAGATTGTGAAAGCTAGTAATCTGCTGTTTGTTTTTTTACTGTATTATAAAAATATCTTGTAGGTTTTAGGTTGACGATAAAAATATATTGTAGGTTTTAGGCTGACAATAAGCTGCTCCATACTGGATGTTCCATTCAACACACACACATTTAATGTTGAAAGAGTTAAACGTTAAATATTGTTGAAGTAATTCGTACACTGTCGTTAAGCCTGTTTTATAATGTTGCTTAGGTTTAATATGTACAAAGTATACTGCCGTGGCATATTCTAACCTTTTCTCGTATCTTCTGCGCTGAATATCACTAGTTTCAGCTAGATCGTACTTTTAAGCCTAACTTTTAGCGCGATCGTACTTTTAGGATTACCTTTTGGCGCGATCGTACATTTAGGCTTAACTTTTAGCGCGATCGTACTTTAGGCTTAACTTTTAGCGCGATTGTACATTTAGGCTTAACTTTTAGCGCGATTGTACATTTAGG
>NW_013697724.1:0-658 GCF_000517525.1 Limulus polyphemus | reverse complement strand
ATCTCAATAATGTATACAGCGTTAGAAGTGTCAGTATCTTATCTCAATAATGTATACAACGTTATAAGTGTCAATATCTTATCTCCATAATGTATACAACGTTATAAGTGTCAGTATGTCATCTCAATCATGTATACAACGTTAGAAGTGTCAGTATGTTATCTCAATAATGTATACAACGTTACAGGTGTCAGTATGTCATCTCAATAACGTATACAAAGTTACAAGTGTCAGTATCTTATCTCAATAATGTATACAACGTTATAAGTGTCAGTATCTTATCTCAGTAATGTATACAACGTTACAAGTGTCAGTATGTTATCTCAATAATGTATATAGCGTTATAAGTGTCAGTATCTTATCTCAATAATGTATACAACGTTATAAGTGTCAGTATCTTATCTCAATTATGTATACAACGTTACAAGTGTCAGTATGTTATCTCCATAATGTATACAGCGTTATAAGTGTCAGTATCTTATCTCAATAATATATAAAACTTTATGTGTGTCAGTATATTATTCATTTGTGTATACAACGTTACGAGTGTCGGTATATTATCTCAATAATATATAAAACATTATGTGTGTCAGTGTATTATTCATTTGTGTATACAACGTTACAAGTGTCAGTATGTTATCTCCATAATGTATACAAT
>NW_013697723.1:0-658 GCF_000517525.1 Limulus polyphemus | reverse complement strand
CCACAGAAAGTCATCCATCATCTTCACCAATTACAAACCACAGAAAGTCATCCTCATCTTCACCAATTACAAACCACAGAAAGTCATCCTCATCTTCACTAATTACAAACCACAGAAAGTCATCCACATCTTCATCAATTGCCCACCATGATTCACTGAGTAGTACAATAAAGTCTAAACATACCTGTATATGTTGTAGCCAGCAGCTCATCATATCCAGCATTTCCAACGACACCACCCTGAATAGATGTGATGCTTTCTCCACTGTTCTGTTACAGATTTAAAACAAGATATCAGTACTAATTACATCTTTCTCCACTCCTCTGTAACAAACTTAAAACAAGATATCAGTATTAATTACACCTTTCTCCATTCCTCTGTAACAAACTTAAAACAAGATATCAGTATCAATTACACCTTTCTCCACTCCTCTGTAACAAACTTAATACAAGATATCAGTATTAATTACACCTTTCTCCACTCCTCTGTAACAAACTTAATACAAGATATCAGTATTAATTACACCTTTCTCCACTCCTCTGTAACAAACTTAAAACAAGATATCAGTATTAATTACACCTTTCTCCACTCCTCTGTAACAAACTTAAAACAAGATATCAGTATTAATTACATCTTTCTCCACTGCTATATAACAAAC
>NW_013697722.1:0-658 GCF_000517525.1 Limulus polyphemus | reverse complement strand
TTTACGTAACTGATGGCTAGATTTTAAACAATGCGAACGATAATTTGTAGCTATTGATGTATACCTTTGTAATTATTCTAATTATTTATTTAAATAAGAAAAACTATTTATATAACTGACGGTTAGATCTTAAACAATGCGAACGATAATCTGTAGCTATTTATGTGTACCTTTGTAATTATTTTAATTATTTATGTAATTTTAAAAAAATATTTATATAACTGACGGTTAGATCTTAAACAATGCGAACGATAATTTATAATTATCTATCAAATTGACAAACTGTTGACATAACTGTTAGATACTTCAAACATTGCGTATGATAGTAAATAACTACTGATTTTAAAGAGAGAGAGAGATAGAATTTTTCAGGAATAAAAATCAAACGATTTTATGAAAACAATTTTCCATGATTTGCAGCACGTGACATAAAAGTTAATTGTACTTTATTCGAACGTTGTTTAGCTTTACATTAATTTTACAGCAAGGACAAAATTCACGAAAGCATACATCCAGTCTGCTGACTTATCACGGTTTGATGGCATTGTTTCTATATCGGGGGATGGACTTCTGAACGAGGTAAGCACCTAACTACACGATTTTAACTAGGATTGCTATCTATCCTTCAACACGTTCTGTGAGATGTGTACTACACGCT
>NW_013697721.1:0-658 GCF_000517525.1 Limulus polyphemus | reverse complement strand
TTGAAATGAATTATTGTTGGATTATTGTAATGTTCATTATTAACGTTGAAGTGATTGTAATGCTGTTTAATTAAACTAAAAGCCACCTGAGGTATTACTATGTTTCTGTTTAAGAGTTAAAAGTGAAGGAACTCTTCGAACGAAACGTCAGCTTATACTTTTGGAAATAGTAGTGTTGTTGTTGTTATTGTTTGCATATTTACACCATTTTATTCTGTACCATAAAACGTTCGAATTGAAACTCCTCGAAGTACACCTATAATTGAATCAGAAGTTTACATAAGTGAGTTATTTTCACCAAGTTGTCCGTGCATTTATCACTGAAGTGAACCCATGGGTAGTTATACCCACCCAGTTTTGGTGATCCATGTTTAGCTTCACATGTCATAACAATATTTTGTAGCATTTTACTTTTTTTTTATTAAGCACACACAACAGTTTTAAGTGGGAGATATGGGAGACAAGTGTCAAGATGGCCATCTAGTTCCCCCCAAGAAATAATGAATTTGATAACCCGAACGTTCTCGGGAGAAGACCTTCGTTCTTCGGGGATGAAAAGAGACATTAACGGGATAAGTTTCTCGAGAAATTTCCACCCAAAGAATATTTAGCTCGTGTTTAACTATGATGTCACTGTCTCTGGAGGAGACCTTCGTTC
>NW_013697720.1:0-658 GCF_000517525.1 Limulus polyphemus | reverse complement strand
TTATTTATTGAAATTCTTGATACATGACTATTTAAAAAATACCAATGTTCTTTTGAGTCATCCTTGTTACAACACTACATATATTTCAACCAGCACCTAAAAAAGGACATAATTTACAGAAAGCAAATAGGCTTTTGTTTAAAAGGAGTGATTTTTTCTTAACTCTAAAAGCTTTAATGGAAAACATCTGTTTCAGGTTTTTATTCTGTTTTGCTGGTACTTTACATTACCTTGAAAAACTACATCCTATATATTAAACTAGAGAGAATGCCCCTTTTATAACCTTTTTTTTTACTCTCATCTGATCAAAACTGTAATGTCAACTAAATGTTAGTGACATTTTGTGAAGCAAAATTTATTTGAAGTTTTTTCTACAGAACATGGCTGGAGCACAAGTTTTAAGCTACAGCATGGTTTGTTTTAATGCTGACTCTCTGAAAACAACTATCTCAATAATTTTCGTTTCTAGTTTTCTATAGTACTGAATTTATGCTTAGTAGCTAATGGTCTCTGGTGGAAGCAAATTGCATTAGTATACACATAAGTAGAAAAAAATGTATGCCAATATAGAAGTACACAGTAACTTTCCTTTCTAGCTGTCTCTTCTGTAGCCCTACTCTAACATAATGGTCTTTTTTATTTACTTGTTTTATTGTTC
>NW_013697719.1:0-658 GCF_000517525.1 Limulus polyphemus | reverse complement strand
TGTGTGTGTGTGTGTGTGTGTGTGTGTGTGTGTGTGTGTGTGTGTGTGTGTGTGTGTGTGTGTGTGTATATATATATATATACCTACACATTCACTTGTTTCTTGGTTTAAAGGATTAACGTTTAAAGTAAACAATGGAAGAACATTAATAAGATTGTAGTGATTATGCAAGGAAGGCAAAGCAAAGGCCGCTCATCGTTGATTGAGAGGCATGCCGTTTCTGTTTAACCGTTTGGTTTAAAACAAAGCCACATTGGGCTATCTGCTGTGTCCACTGCGAGGAATCGAACCTCGAAGTCTAGTATTTTAGGTCCATAAACTTACCGCTCACACATCGGCAGACTCCTGTTACACAAGTATGATCGTAAAAAAAAGTATCAATATTGATGAAACCGTGTAAATTACAAATTAATCTGAAGTTAGACCTTTTTGACCCTTGTGATAAATTTACATTATATTTCCTTCTTTTTTTCATTGTGTGTTTTTCTCCCCATTAAAAATGTACTTTAAACAACTTTCCGAGACAGTGTACTAGCAATATTGTTTCTACAAATGTTTATGATTTAGATAAATAACTATATTTAGCTAATAATAGGTAATCCGGATGTACAAACTTTATTACCAAACATTTTTTAGTTTATTGTTAAACAACTGTTGA
>NW_013697718.1:0-658 GCF_000517525.1 Limulus polyphemus | reverse complement strand
GTTCATGCGTATACTCTTACATATATTATTGAGGTAACTATTCATAAGCATGATGCTGCTGCTCTTTTGCCATAAAGCCAACATACTTTTCCATGTTGAAGCATGAAAATGTTTGAGTAGACAAGTAAAGATTACTTGGCGATGACAGTGTTTGATCATGGCAGATTAGGGGTATTCAAAATGTTCGTTATCATAGGCACAGGACATAAACTGGCTACTTAAGGTTGATGTTCACTAATACTCTGTTGTTCTAATGTTAACTCATTGCTAGTTTTTGGTCTCAACACTTTAGTGTTTCCTAATTTCAAGTATGACAACATTTAGGGTATACATTTTCCTACAATAACTCAAACTGTACAACACAAACTGCATTACTGACAACATTCATTTCATACAAGCTTTCAGACCACTCATACAGGCTTAGGCTTGGTCACAATATGTTCTCACCTGTTCACTGTTGAGTGACAGAATGCTGGTGCTCTCTATTTACAAACGCAGTTGAAGATAGCAATATAATATTAACTTCAGATAAGAGCAACCTAGTTACTTAGAGCGAAACTAAAAATCTATTTGATACTAAGTATAGTTAACTAAATATATTTTTATTACATCCTTATTTAAAAAGATTAGAATGGATCGTTTCATCATTGTGGTACCC
>NW_013697717.1:0-658 GCF_000517525.1 Limulus polyphemus | reverse complement strand
TGTTACCTTGCCTCCATGTAATCTCCTTGGTTTGGTATTGTTATTTTTCTCAGGAGACCTATTTCCTCCTCCTCCTGGGATGGGGGTCATTGTCCTTCTGATATTTATGCCATTACTGTTTCCTGCATTCTTTACCATTCCTCATGTGATATCCTCTATTTGGATTAGGCCTTCCTTCCCAAGACATCAGCTGCCCAGGAAGGTTGTTTAGCTTTTCACTTGATTGGATATTGATGTACCTTTACTGGCCCTACCACCTTTGCAATGTGGGATTCTAGCTTTGGATGACAGGAGGTAAGACTGTTTAGGAAGTTAACATTATCTTTCACTGAAAATGTATTTCTGATAGGTACTCACCTCCCTCACCCACTTCTTCACTAATATGTCGGTGTTCCAGTTTGTATCTGCCAATTCTCAAAAGTGAGGATTGCTCCAGAACAGTAGAGGGAGTTAGCTGTACTAGTATAAAGGTTGCAGTATGATTGGTGGAGGGTAGTCACATGATTAGCACATGTTCTGAAATGGCACAAAACTGGTGGGGTTTAAAAGACTGGTGTGCTTGTAGCAAAAAACTTAGAGGGCAGTCCAGGATCAAGATAGCTTTGGGTAAAAGGAGGTAAGACTGTTTCATAAATACATTTTCAGTGTAAACAAAATG
>NW_013697716.1:0-658 GCF_000517525.1 Limulus polyphemus | reverse complement strand
ATCCTTGTAATGCCAATCAACCGTTACTATTATCCATCCTTGTAATACCAATCAACCGTTACCATTACACATCATTGTGATACCAATCAACCGTTACTATTACCCATCCTTGTGATACCAATCAACCGTTACTATTATCCATCATTGTAATAACAATGAACCGTTACCATTACCCATCCTTGTGATACCAATCAACCGTTACTATTACCCATCCTTGTGATACCAATCAACCGTTACTATTACCCATCATTGTAATAACAATGAACCGTTATTATTACACATTTTTTCTAATAACAATCAATCGTTATTATAACCTATTTTTGTAATAACAATGAACCATTACTATTACCCATCATTGTAATAACAATGAACCATTACTAATCTTTACATTTGTACTTATTATCAACTTTCACATTTATCTCATTCTCGTATTACCAATAACAATGCCCCACCTGACCATTTCTTTTCTCTATTCTTGACGTACATTCAAATTTACATGGTAGAAAAGACCGCAAGACGTGAACAAAGAATTACAAACGTGTTCAAAATTGGTAAAACATACGTCTATAACAAAAACTTTAATATTGTTTTGTACCTGATGACACTCTTCCCGTTGATTCTATATGTATCGCACTTACAAAACCCATCCATCTCATCC
>NW_013697715.1:0-658 GCF_000517525.1 Limulus polyphemus | reverse complement strand
AATACCTGTATCCTGATAGCTTGTGTATACGTAAAACACCTGTATCCTGATAGCGTGTATATGTAAACTATCTGTATCCTGATAGCTTGTGTTTATGTAAAACACCTGTATTCTGATAGCGTGTATATGTAAAACACCTGTATCCTGATAGCGTGTGTATATGTAAAACACCTGTATCCTGATAGCATGTTACAGGTATTTTACATATACACACAAGCTATCAGGATACAGGTGTTTTACATATTTCCTGATAGCATGTGGATATGTAAAATACCTGTATCCTGATAGCATGTGTATATATGTAAAACACCTGTATCCTGATAGCGCGTAGATGTAAAATACCTATATCCTGATAGCATGTATATGTAAAACACCTGTATCCTGATAGCGTGTGGATATGTAAAATACCTGTATCCTGATAGCATGTGTATATGTAAAATACCTGTATCCTGATAGCTTGTGTATATGTAAAATACCTGTATCCTGATAGCTTGTGTATATGTAAAATACCTGTATCCTGATAGCTTGTGTATATGTAAAACACGTGTATCCTGATAGCGTGTATATATGTAAAACACCTGTATCCTGATAGCGTGTGTATATGTAAAACACCTGTATTCTGATAGCGTGTGTATATGTAAAATACCTGTATCCTGAT
>NW_013697714.1:0-658 GCF_000517525.1 Limulus polyphemus | reverse complement strand
GCGCATCTTCATATAACTACTTATATATGACTGCGCATATTCTTGGACATTTTGTTTCTTTTCTAATATATATCAACTCCCTTCACACATAAAGTTTTCGTAAATGATAAGTCTACAGCTGAAGGAACACTATTTCTACGTTCACCTTCATGGATTAATGCAAAACATCATTAACGTACAAAGAGCAATTAAACCGTCGCAGGATAATTGGATTTAAAACACAATTAGAGTACAGAGGGTCAATAAATCGTTATCGGATAAATTATTTTAAAACACCATTAAAGTAGAGAGAGTCAATAAACCGTCACAGGATAAGTGCATTTATAACACCATTAGAGTAGAAAGGGCCAATAAACCGTCACAGGATAAATGATCTTAAAACACCATTGGAGTACATAGGGTCAATAAACCGTCACAGGATAAATGATTTTAAAATACCATTGGAGTACATAAGGTCAATAAACCGTCACAGAATAAGTGAATTTAAGACACCATAACATAACGTTTTGTGACAACACGGGGCCTATTGGTCAATCTCGGCTGTCCCATCCCCTAAACTTAAACTATGAAATAAATAAATTTCAAAAATTCTTAAAGCTAGCCCTTATCAAGCTTTCTCTTAAATTCCCTTAAATTTATTGCCTCCACAACATTCGAA
>NW_013697713.1:0-658 GCF_000517525.1 Limulus polyphemus | reverse complement strand
GTTACTTCACACAACACCGTCTTCACTATAAACACATTGAACACGTTTACAGATGATATAGTTCGTATTTATTGTTTATAGTGAAGACGGTGTTGTGTGAAGTAACATATAGTTCGTATTTATTGTAACACGTTTCACATTGTTCCCACTGGAACACACTAGTAGTTGATATAACACTGGCTTCTGTAATTAAGAAGGTAATATATGCAAACTGTGGTTACAAAAACTTATGTACATTACATTTAACACATATGTATTGATATTCTGTAATCTCGATTCTATTTTATCCGATCTATGTTTGGAATATTCTGAACGAAGTTATTTTATCAGACATATAGTTACAGTGAAAATAGTCTAGCGATGAACCCCATATACCAGCGACATTTACGTGACCAAACTGGCAGCTAAAGCAAACGCATCAGGTGAAAATATGCGATTACGGAGATATTATTTTTATATTCCAACAAACATTCTGATCGTCTGTAATAGAGTAGCTACACTGTCTGTAATAGAGTAGCTACACTGTCTGTAATAGAGTAGCTACACTGTCTGTAATAGAGTAGCTTTTTTGTTTTTCAATTTATCGAAAGTTAAATTCTCATTAATTTTCTTTCAAGTATCTGATTTCCCTGATAGGTTAGCTACTCTATTACAGCCA
>NW_013697712.1:0-659 GCF_000517525.1 Limulus polyphemus | reverse complement strand
TTTCCTTAGGACTAACACCTGTACAATAAAATTGGATTTCACAGAGTTAAATCTTGTCAAGTTGCTAAAACACAAGTTCCAAATGAAATTTCGTTGACTATAGTCTTTCACCCGAGTGTTTAATAAAATCATTTGTTTAAGGTAGTTGACTTGGCTTATATAACCTCTATGTGTACAGAACAAAATATAATTTTACGGTTCTGATACCCTATCTCATCGTTAAGTGTAAAGGTATCTATAGAACGACCTTAGTTTCAAAACAAGTCCGGATTTGTCATAAAGTAGTGTACAATTTTGTATTGTAACATTCTTTGTTTAAAATCATTTTCCATAGGCCAGTGATCTTGAACGCATTGATTAACATTATTGGGTAAGAGCTAACAACCCGGGGATGACGTCTTTATTCTGACAATATGAACACCCTCAACCCACGTGAAGAAAGGCACGAGGGTGCTTCATCGTTTGAAAGGCGTGAGAATTCTCTCGGTTCAACTACATACACGCCTTGTTTATTAGGTCTCTGACCTGTGGTAATTGTTCTTTAAACCTGTCACCTCTCTTAGTTCGTTCTTCACTAAACTTCACGTGGTCTGCTAAACTAATGAGGTAAAGAGTTGAATCTCGATGCTTTTACAGACAAAGAAACAAGACAAAGTAAT
>NW_013697711.1:0-659 GCF_000517525.1 Limulus polyphemus | reverse complement strand
AGGCGTAACAGTGTTTTTGAAAATGGCAATCTGAAACGTTTACAAAGGGACTCTGTTTTCTTTCTCCAAGGACTGGATATATCTCTGTTGTCACTCATTGACTTTTAAGGTAGCGAGTTCAGAAATTATGTTTGGAATGGAATTAGAAGTGCCTGGCCATAACTCAGAAGTTCGTGAGAAGTTGGTGTGAATAACCATTGTTTCATATTGTTTATGATACTAGTTAAAAATTGATCAAGGTTGATTGAAACAATCATGTTGTTATCTGTCAGTGTTATTAATGAAACTTCATTTCTTAATGACATTCTCTGCTTCTAAGGTCTTTTTACCCCTTATATTTCTTCATTGCTTCCAAAAACCGTATGCTGCGACGAATTAACTTGTCTGCCAAACCTACAGTAATATCCATTCTCTGTAAGGCTTTTAAAGTGAGTAATAAGAAGGCTAAGTCAGAAATATTAGTTAAACCAAAACGGGCCATATTTATAATACTGGAACTAAGCTGTTACTGTGTACGTGTGGTTAAATAGGAAATAGAATATTCATAAGCTCTTATACACTTTACGCCTATACCGCTAAATCCCGACCACTTCGGCAGATAACTAACATTCAAATACCTAACGAGTTTATTGGATTGGATCAGACTTTGTATACAGCCA
>NW_013697710.1:0-659 GCF_000517525.1 Limulus polyphemus | reverse complement strand
AATAATTAACTAAAGTGTTAGCTAAAACTCATGAAGATCCTGGTAAACAAAATTGGAGAGAACAGGGTAACAAAACATCACAAACGTTACAATAATTAACTAAAGTGTTAGCTAAAACTTATGAAGATCCTGGTAAATATTTCCTAAAGATCGTCTGCAATTAATGTTATTAAATACAATTCTACAGAGAAAGAAGAAAACATAACAAACATAGAAATAAATCCCATCACAGGTAAATGCTTCACATATTTTCTCAGTTTATACTCTTAACTTTACTTAATACAATATTATTTGTTTTGGAATCAGTGTTAGTTAAGCATATTATTTTTTGACTTCAAGTTGTTTCGTTTCCAATGTTACGAACATTGCTTGTTTAAGGTTCAAACTTTTATGTTGAGGTACCAAGATATTCCTACCTGATGCTGATACCAAGTCCTGGCTCCACCAGGTGTAGAAGTTCAACTCCAAGAACAGGCTGAAACACAATTTTAACGGTGCATTTCTTTCGTTAAAATTTATAACATGAAATTAACAATGTTACAGCATTAGAACAACAAAAATAGCAATATGATATCTTCTCGTTTAGATAATAAATATAAACACCCAGAAACAACGATAATTTGTTGATAATGGAAGTGAGTGTTTCTCAATGAACACAA
>NW_013697709.1:0-659 GCF_000517525.1 Limulus polyphemus | reverse complement strand
CTGGAGAACAGAGAAATCAAGTCGCTGCTCTATAATCACACTATATTTTCCTGGAGAACAGAAACACCAAGTCGCTCCTCTATAATCACACTATCTTTTCCTGGAGAACAGAGAAACCAAGTTGCTGCTCTATAATCACACTCTGTTTACCTGGAGAACAGAGAAACCAAGTCGCTGCTCTATAATCACACTATATTTTCCTGGAGAACAGAGAAACCAAGTCGCTGCTCTATAATCACAATCTGTTTTCCTGGAGAACAGAAACACCAAGTCGCTCCTCTATAATCACACTATCTGAAGATAGAGTGATTATAGAGCAGCGACTTGGTTTCTCTGTTCTCCAGGTAAACAGAGTGTGATTATAGAGCAGCAACTTGGTTTCTCTGTTCTCCAGGAAAAAAAGATAGTGTGATTATAGAGCAGCGACTTGGTTTCTCTGTTCTCCAGGAACCTGGAGAATAGAGAAACCAAGTCGCTGCTCTATAATCACTCTATCTTCTCCTGGAGACCAGAGAAACCAAGTTGCTGCTCTATAATCACACTATATTTTCCTGGAGAACAGAGAAACCAAGTCGCTCCTCTATAATCACACTATCTTTTCCTGGAGACCAGAGAAACCAAGTCGCTGCTCTATAATCACACCCTCTTTACCTGGAGAA
>NW_013697708.1:1262-1659 GCF_000517525.1 Limulus polyphemus | reverse complement strand
ATAGCATTAACTAATCTTATAGGTTAGAAGCATGTCATCATAGCATTAACTAATCTTATAGGTTAGAAGCATGTCATCATAGCATTAACTAATCTTATAGGTTAGAAGCATGTCATCATAGCATTGACTAATCTTATAGGTTAGAAGCATGTCATCATAGCATTAACTAATCTTATAGATTAGGAGCATGTCATGGCGTTAACTAATCTTGTAGGTTAGAAGCATGTCATGGCGTTAACTAATCCTGTAGTTTAGAAGCATGTCATGGCGTTAACTAATCTTATAGGTTAGAAGCATGTCATGGCGTTAACTAATCCTGTAGTTTAGAAGCATGTCATGGCGTTAACTAATCCTGTAGGTTAGAAGCATGTCATGGCGTTAACTAATCCTGTAGTTT
>NW_013697708.1:0-262 GCF_000517525.1 Limulus polyphemus | reverse complement strand
AGAAGCATGTCATGGCGTTAACTAATCCTGTAGTTTAGAAGCATGTCATGGCGTTAACTAATCCTGTAGTTTAGAAGCATGTCATGGCGTTAACTAATCCTGTAGTTTAGAAGCATTCGTGGCGTTAACTAATCTTGTAGGTTAGAAGCAAATCCTAACATGAGCTAATCCTGTAGGTTAGAAGCAAATCCTAACATGAGCTAATCTGATAGATTAGGAACAAATTCTAACATGAGCTAATCTGATAGATTAGGAACAAATT
>NW_013697707.1:0-659 GCF_000517525.1 Limulus polyphemus | reverse complement strand
GCTAACCCTCACCCTTACCTTACTACGTAAGAATGGTAAACGCTAACCCTCACCCTTACCTTACTACGTAGTTTTGTTTTATGCTCGTGTTCTTCAAACGACCAAAAATCCCTCACATAATCAAATTCACTTATATTAGATATTTGAATAATAAGTTACTTTTCAGGAAATGGATCGAGTTTCTCTAGTTATAAAGCATTTGGTTGACACTCCCCAGTTTTTTGTTACTTGTTGAATAAATATATATATATATATATATATTTGAACATTTTCACTAGGGTTAGTAGGGTTTTCACTAGGGTTAGTAACTTAGAGAAAAAAATACACAAGTTGCATCCTTAAAATGTTTATTTAAAAATAAGACTGGGCGTGATCTGGGCTGTAAATACAAGGGTCCATGGTTCACACTTTTTAGCTGTGTTTTTTTTTTTTTTGTGTAAGTGACGGTCAAATACCGCCAATTAGAAAGAGAAGTTCAAAAACTGGCGGTAGGTGCTATTGACTAGGTGCCTTCCCTATAGTCTGTCAGTTTAAATTTAGACAAGGCTAGCCTTAATTCATAGTAACACCCTCGGGCTGGTGAAGAAAGTTTGTTTGGGTTTGTTTTGAATTTAGCCCAAAGCTACACGAGGGCTATCTGGGCTAGTCCGTCCTAATTT
>NW_013697706.1:0-659 GCF_000517525.1 Limulus polyphemus | reverse complement strand
GTCTTCTTGTAGTATTGCAATATTCTAATTTCATTCTTTGTTCTGAATATGTGCAGGTTTTACATAACACGTGGTCAAGAAAACTGTCAAGTTTAACTTGTTTCAAACTATCTTTGTTTCTTTGTTACCACCTGGGAAGAACATTATTTAATGTTACACATTGTGTAAGGATGCCTGTGACAGAGTCCTTCAACAGTTGTTCAAGGGATGTATTGAGGTTATGGGCCCACCTATGTTGTGATAAGCACATGTCAGCCTGGGAAAATTCTTGTGTACTAACGAGTATTGCTTTGGTAAATCTGATACATGGATTCAGCTTGAACAGTTGAATATACAGGATACTGTAAAGACAATCATCCCATGTAATAGAATGGGGTGTTTTAGTGGCTTAATGAAGACTGTTCATTTTTTATTACACTGTGTTCAGTCTCACTACTTCATTTTACATTGATTTATTTAATAATACATTTAGTACTATTCTGTGTTAAAGTTACAGAGCAGATCTCCAGTTATCTAGTGGATCTATCTGATACAACTCTAAAATTTAATTCAGCTTCTGTGTAACCCACATAAGTAAAAGAAACTATCCGCAATCAGGGGTGGATTGAAATCATTTTTGGACTTGGTCACTTTCAAAAATGGGGCTCCCCTAAAATAAA
>NW_013697705.1:0-659 GCF_000517525.1 Limulus polyphemus | reverse complement strand
CATAATATATATATACACACACACACACACACACACACATATATATATATATATATTAGAAATAACAACTGCTTCAATAATTTTATGTAAATAATCAAAAAATAAACAATTTACTCTCGGATATTGCTATGAAATGGATAACCAGTGACTATGGTAGAATCTTTCGTCAAAATAACGAGACAATACAAATATTATTTTCACAACTTGTTTTTCAAAATTTACTGTGGAATCTTATATAGAGATAAAAGTAGGACACATGTCATTTTTCGTAATACCTGCTTTTGGTAGTTGAAACAAATGATAAACTTGTAATATTATTAAAGCGGATGAGAGCTAACTATTGAATAAAAACCTTTTTAAAACTAAGAAAAGGGAATAAGTATGACATTTTGACAAAAGAGGAAAGTAAAAAACATTGTAAGGGGAATTTTGTTTGTAGTTAAGCACAAAGCTACACACTGAGCTATTTGTACTCAACTCACCAAGAGTATAGAAACCCAGTTTATAGCGTAGTAAGTCCACAAACATACAGCCGAGCCACTTACTGGGGGACTAAGATGGAATGTTTCTGTCTTCATATATTTTCCGAAACATTTAATTAGATTTGGATCTAAGGACTTGATGTCCATCAAACAGAAATATATATATATATATATAGA
>NW_013697704.1:0-659 GCF_000517525.1 Limulus polyphemus | reverse complement strand
CTGGCGTTTCAAATATAGTAGATTGAAGAAGGGATTAGAATTGGTGGAAAAAAAACTGTATGACCTGTGTTGTATTTTGGTAGTCAAACAAAATGTTATACTTATATTTCATAAGTAAATTCTTATATAGGAAAAATAAGACAATTTATTCTTGTGGAATTTTAAGGTGAAACATTTCCCCCAAGAATAAATAAGATACGTCCGGAAAATTCGATCAGGAACTACTGCAAAGTAATTCTGAACTTCTCTGAAACAAATTGATTTTGTGCAAAGAAAAAAAGACTAGACGTCAAAAGTAAACAGACAGTGAAAAATTTTTCACACAATACAACAGTGTGTGTGTGTGTATTAATTAACACAAAAACAATTCTATTTACCAGAGAGCTATTGTTGTCTGAAAAAACATCACATCAAAACCACAACTTCATACTTTCTCAGGAGGACTTGTGCTACCCACGTGACAGGCCATTCCTTTCGTAACTTCAAGATATCACTTGAACTCTCATTGAAGAAAAGTGCTATCTACTTTTATATACTAAGTGAATCATTACAGCTATACTCCCCCCACACCCACAAACAGGCAGATCAGGTGTTATCTTTGGGGAATTACATGGGAAAATAGATAACTAGAGCGAGAGTAACCTAATGACTTTCTTGAC
>NW_013697703.1:0-659 GCF_000517525.1 Limulus polyphemus | reverse complement strand
TAACATGAAATCTGAGTTTTAAAGTAAAGAAACTGAAGCAAGGTTGTTTGTTTAAAAAATATTACTACATTTCTAAGTTTTTTATTCTGTAACAGGAACGAAAATTGTCAGAAGTAAAATGGAGTTGGAACTGATCTTAACGATAAATACGGAGTTGGAACTGATCTTAACGATAAATACGGAGTTGGAACTGATCTTAACGATAAATATGAAATCGCAAGTGTTCCTAACGATAAATACGGAGTTGGAACTTATATTAACGATATATACGGAGTTGGAACTGATCTTAACGATAAATATGGAGTTAAAACTGATCTGAACGAAGAATACACACTAGGAACTTATCTTAACGATAAATACGGAGTTGGAACTGATGAAAGTGTTCAAATGGGTAAGTACTTATTACATGCTACATCTTAGTATATTTTACTTGCTAGTAGTCACGTGATTCTGATGTTCCTTGGGTGGGACATGAGAGATATTAATATAACTTTTCATTTATCTATGGGGAAAAAAGTCATCGTTCCACACTAGAAAGGGACAGAACCGTTCTTTAATTAAGAGGATTACATCTTAGCCATTTGATTAAAAAGGGACAGAATCGTTCTTTAATGAAGTAGATTACATCTTAGCCATTTGATTAAAAAGGGACAGAATCG
>NW_013697702.1:0-659 GCF_000517525.1 Limulus polyphemus | reverse complement strand
GAAGAATGTACGATAATAATGAAGAATGTGCGACAATAATGTAGAATGTACGACAATAATGTAGAATGTACGACAATAATGAAGAATGTACGATAATAACGAAGAATGTACGATAATAATGAAGAATGTACGACAATAAATAACAACGAACGACAATAAAATGCAATGTACGACAATAAAATAGCATGTACGACAGTAATGAACAGTGTACGATAACAAAGAGCAACGTACGACAATCATTAACAGTAATGAATAGTGTACGACAATAAGGAACAAAAGAGGACATCAGTGGGTAAATTCTTAGTCAGAACGACAACCGTAATAAAAGTTCAGTATTTGTTAGGTTAGATGAAGGGACTTGATTGAGAATACAGACATTTATTGTCTACACAATTCACTCACTGTATGAGAATAATAACAAGCGGATGATGAATTTGTATATAATGTTAACGTTGATCGACACAATGATGATACTATCTATATTCCCATACACGTTCAGATGGTGGACACGTAAAAATACAGTCAGTCAGTTGTTAAATGTACACGTTCAAAACAAACTGATAACATAAGAACAGACGATAAGACCAGTCCGTTATTTGTTCAAAACAAACTGATAACATAAGAACAGACGATAAGACCAGTCCGTTATTTGTTCAAAA
>NW_013697701.1:0-659 GCF_000517525.1 Limulus polyphemus | reverse complement strand
GATACATTATTTTAGTAATGTCACTGAATACAGTTTTTTATATTAAAACCTAACTAACCAACAAAACAATGAACATGAAAGTCGTACAAAATATACTTTATTGAATTATTAATTAAGTTTATTTTATCTGCTTAGTCTTGAAATTTGTAGCCCATTCTCACTTGGAGAGAAAAAATGTTTTTTTCCATATTCCAAGAAAAGACCCAAGGGTGTTTGCCACGCTTTGTCGAACTTTGAGATGCACGCATGCACAAAATGACAGAAATGATAAAATATTGAGTGTGGCAAGATGAATTAACAAACGAGTGATAGAGTGAGTAAACTTATTAACCTGAATTCAGGTTGAAGTAAGATTTATACAAAATGTATTTATTATTGCGTCACCAAATACTTTCTTCAATCCCTGTACTAATGGAGTAAATACAAAACTATGAAACACGTGGTATGGTAAAACGATCATTAAACCATAAAATGTAGAGGAGATTGTGAAAGGAAAGAAATCCGCTAAAGGGACACACAACAAAAAGTATCAAAGGAATTAAACAAGTATTGAAGCTGTCTCGGAAACAACAAATGTACGAATTGTTTGTTTTTCTTTCTTTGTAATTAAGTGCCCCCAGTAGCACAGCGGTATGTCTGCGGACTTACAACGCTAGAAT
>NW_013697700.1:0-659 GCF_000517525.1 Limulus polyphemus | reverse complement strand
ATATGCACGTAAACAATACAGTTATTGTATGTAGTTGTCAGTTATGTAAACTAGAGACTGTGTTACAGGCCCGTTCTGTCATTTAAACGCTGTCTTACTTCTTATAGATACATTACACGTACATGATTTCATATGAAAATACGTTAGCTGGAGTTATGAAATAATAGATTTCTCAAGAACATAGATAAAAATAGAACTTTTTGGATAGATATTATTACTGAATATATTCCTATATGCATTAGTATGTTTCATTTAACGTGTATCACGAGGTAATTGTAATATCAGAATACATCAGTGGATTTTATTAAAATATTCATCTTGATATCAACTAAACATAAATTAAAATCTAACTTTCTAGGCAGATATACTGACCGATATTTACCATATATGAAGCTACGTAATAACATAGGGGGGATGCATAAAACAGCAATTCACGTTTAATAGTAATTCTGCTAATGATATTTTGGGAGGACCTTTATACTTCTATTAGAAATTACACTTCTTCCTACATTGTGCAAAAAATATTAGCTACCTTACATTAATTAAAAATTAATTAGCTACCTTACATTAATTAAAAATTAATTGATAAAATAGTTATATTTATAATAATTAGTCTAGATCTTTCTTTCATGTTTGTCACCTTACAACTTTATGTCTAA
>NW_013697699.1:0-659 GCF_000517525.1 Limulus polyphemus | reverse complement strand
TTACCACTGATAAGGAAAACAATGTAGTTCACGAGCAATTTGTCGAAGTCCTTCTACTAAATAGCACCAGTGGTAAAGAAAAAAATGTAGTTCACAAGCAATTTATCGAAATCCTCCTACTGTTAAATAGTACCACTTCTAAAGTAAACAATGTAGTTCATGAGCAAACATATCTTTAAAATAAGATAAGATAAGATAATAAGATAACTAAATGGCCATTTTAGTAGCATCCTCTAGACACATTTATAGAACACTTTATTTCTTTACTTATCATGTTGTGTTAGTTTTCTAGACAGTGGGTAAGAGTAGCAGCGTCGTTAATCAAGACTGTTTCTTTTACTAGCTTTTTAAATACATTTGTTTAAGTGGTCTATCAACAGTGGCGACCGCAAGAGAATACGTCTACTAATAAGGAGAATAGAGACCACTAACCTCTTGTTACAGACAAAAGGAAAAGATGAAAGGGCAGTCTTTGAAAGGAAAAAGGAAAACATGATAGGGCAGTTTTTCAAAGACAAAAGAAAAGATGATGGGACACTCTTTTAAAGTAAAACTAACATTAGAGCGTGTCCCAATTAACCAATTCCTTTAATGGTGGTCAGTATTCGACTTCCAGCTGATGACTCAACGCATCCTATTCATTATGGATTTATTACCCT
>NW_013697698.1:0-659 GCF_000517525.1 Limulus polyphemus | reverse complement strand
AACAAACGAACAGAGACGTAACAATACGTAAACGAGATTTTTCAGTCCGTTATAGTAAGCTAACTGATGATGATGATGATGATAAGAAACAACCTTTCCATATGTTGGAGAACGAAATATGCCAGACTCGCTGAAAAATTATGCTAAAACTAGTGTTACTCCAAATAAATTGTATTTTTCAACCATGTTTTATTGTTTCAATGTGCTTATAGGTTGAAAAAAAAAACACCCAACTTACAAGATTCGCATTTATTTTAAGCCAAGATGTGTCCAAAAGTCAAATCCAGTATAAACAAATAATATACAAACTCAAGCTAGCTTTGGAGCCACAAGAGGGGAGTTTAAAAATATAAGACAACTCAAACACTTTGTAACACAAGTGAATGAAAATATAAAAACACTCAAGAAAATAATTCAAATTTAATACGATCACATGCTAGCAGGATTAAAGTAACACTTTGAGTGACATATATCTTCAAATAATCAACTATAACTAAATCATCATGTGATTAAAAGCCCAAGGTATGATTAGTTTGTCTTTGTTCACTGATTTCAACATAGCAACAGATAGCTTAAAATATTTCCTCTCAATTTGATCTTTTCTCCACTCGTTAACTCGTTCATTAGAAAATGATTATTGAGTTTGTTGCGTTTCTCAG
>NW_013697697.1:0-659 GCF_000517525.1 Limulus polyphemus | reverse complement strand
TGTTCACTTGGGGGGTAAATTTTCTAATCAAAGATTTGATTCTACCAATAAATGCGATGTGAAGATATGTCTAATCAATTCTTTTCACTCCATCTATACTGGCTATTTTAGAAGAATGGCACCATAAACGATTGTTTCTGAAATGCATTTAAAGACATTACTTTCTCTGCGCCTGCTAGAAACGAACTGTAATAAGACGGTCAGTTTATGGAAAGATATCACAGAATTAAATAGGTTTGCTTGATAGTTAATTTATTGAAATTATTTTATATTTATTATTAATATAAGTTCAATTCTAAACACTAATGAGATTTATACACTATTTAAATAATTACAGAGTTAGAATAATTACACAATTAAAATAATTACAGAGTTAGAATAATTACACAATTAAAATAATTACAGAGTTAGAATAATTACACAATTAAAATAAGTACAGAGTTAGAAATAATTACACAATTAAAATAAGTACAGAGTTAAGAATAATTACACAATTAAAATAATTACAGAGTTAGAATAATTACACAATTAAAATAATTACAGAGTTAAGAATAATTACACAATTAAAATAATTACAGAGTTAGAATAATTACACAATTAAAATAATTACAGAGTTAGAATAATTACACTATTTAAATAATTACAGAGTTAGAATAATT
>NW_013697696.1:0-659 GCF_000517525.1 Limulus polyphemus | reverse complement strand
GGTAATGTAACATACAGATCTTTTACTTGTTCCACATCCAGTAATGTAACATACAGATCGTTTACTTGTTCTACATCCGGTAATGTAACATACAGATCTTTTACTTGTTCCACATCCGGTAATGTAACATACAGATCTTTTACTTGTTCCACATCCGGTAATGTAACATACAGATATTTTACTTGTTCCACATCCGGTAATGTAACATACATATATTTTACTTGTTCTACATCCGGTAATGTAACATACAGATCTTTTACTTGTTCCACATCCGCTAATGTAACATACAGATATTTTACTTGTTCCACATCCGCTAATGTAACATACAGATCTTTTACTTGTTCTACATCCGGTAATGTAACATACATATATTTTACTTGTTCCACATCCGATAATGTAACATACAGATCTTTTACTTGTTCCACATCCAGTAATGTAACATACAGATATTTTACTTGTTCTACATCCGGTAATGTAACATACAGATATTTTACTTGTTCTACATCCGGTAATGTAACATACAGATATTTTACTTGTTCTACATCCGGTAATGTAACATACAGATCTTTTACTTGTTCTACATCCGGTAATGTAACATATATATATTTTACTTGTTCTACATCCGGTAATGTAACATATATATATTTTACTTGTTCCAC
>NW_013697695.1:0-659 GCF_000517525.1 Limulus polyphemus | reverse complement strand
AGTTGTATATAGTTTGTAGAGTAGCAGTTATACAAACTATATACAACTGGACCAGCATGGGACTGCTACTGTACAAACTATATACACCTGGACTAGCATGGGACTGCTACTGTACAAACTATATATAACTGGACCAGCATAGGACTGCTACTCTACAAACTATATACAACTGGACTAGCATGGACTGCTACTATACAAACTATATACAACTGGACTAGCATAGGACTGCTACTGTACAAACTATATACAACTGGACTAGCATAGGACTGCTACTCTACAAACTATATACAACTGGACTAGCATAGGACTGCTACTCTACAAACTATATACAACTGGACTAGCATAGGAGTAGCAGTCCTATGCTGGTCCAGTTGTATATAGTTTGTAGAGTAGCAGTCCTATGCTGGTCCTACAAACTATATACACCTGAGTAGCAGTCCTATGTTAGTCCAGTTGTATATAGTTTGTAGAGTAGCAGTCCTATGTTAGTCCAGTTGTATATAGTTTGTACAGTAGCAGTCCTATGCTAGTCCAGTTGTATATAGTTTGTACAGTAGCAGTCCCATGCTAGTCCAGGTGTATATAGTTTGTACAGTAGCAGTCCCATGCTGGTCCAGTTGTATATAGTTTGTATAGTAGCAGTCACATGCTGGTCCAGT
>NW_013697694.1:1410-1659 GCF_000517525.1 Limulus polyphemus | reverse complement strand
AGCATATATTACCTAATTGGAATAATTATGAGCTGGTAGCTACTCAGTGACACATTTCAGTAGTGTTAAGCATATGTTACGTAATTGGAATCATTCTGAGCTGGTAGCTACTCAGTGACACATTTCAGTAGTGTTAAACATATTTTACCTAATTGGAATCATTCTAAGCTGGTAGCTACTCAGTGACACATTTCAGTAGTGTTAAGCATATGTTACCTAATTGGAATCATTCTGAGCTGGTAGCTACTC
>NW_013697694.1:0-410 GCF_000517525.1 Limulus polyphemus | reverse complement strand
TCAGTGACACATTTCAGTAGTGTTAAGCATATGTTACCTAATTGGAATATTCTAAGCTGGTAGCTACTCAGTGACACATTTCAGTAGTGTTAAGCATATGTTACCTAATTGGAATCATTCTGAGCTGGTAGCTACTCAGTGACACATTTCAGTAGTGTTAAGCATATGTTACCTAATTGGAATCATTCTGAGCTGGTAGCTACTCAGTGACACATTTCAGTAGTGTTAAGCATATGTTACCTAATTGGAGTCATTCTGAGCTGGTAGCTACTCAGTAACACATTTCAGTAGTGTTAAGCATATGTTACCTAATTGGAATCATTCTGAGCTGGTAGCTACTCAGTAACACATTTCAGTAGTGTTAAGCATATGTTACCTAATTGGAATCATTCTGAGCTGGTAGCTACTCA
>NW_013697693.1:0-659 GCF_000517525.1 Limulus polyphemus | reverse complement strand
TTTTCTCTGCAGTTGTTTTTTCCATCTGGTCTGCTGATCACCTGGGTTGATGTTTTGGACACTTTTCTACACATCCTGATAACCCTCTCCTTCAGACAGTTTTTACATTTTGTCCTTTGAAATTGTATCTTCTAATTATATGCTTTTCCCTTTGACATACCATTGACCCCTTAAATGTTGTATATCCCAGATCTTTCTCACACCTACATGATGTTTGGTACACCTGGGCATTTTCTTCAACTTTTGCTTTTGGGGACTCTGGCTTCCCTGGAGCCCCTTCTTCCTTTGAGGTATGCACACATGCACTCCCCTCCATTGGACTTTGCAAGATCAATGGATTCCTTCTTGGGATCCATTGACGTTGATTGTGAACCTCCCTTCTTCTCTACTTGTGAATTATTTTGGTGGCTAGGCTGGGCCAATACAATATCCAGCATTCCCTTACCACTGCCAGAGTGGATCTGCATCTCTTCCCTAGTGCTTCCCTCTTGGGTTGGGGCATACCTCTGACTGACAACATGTCTTCTAGCAATTGGACCCAGAACAAGAGTTCATTCCACATCAACATCTTTAAACT
The DNA here is from genome assembly GCF_000517525.1 of Limulus polyphemus. Lineage (NCBI taxonomy): Eukaryota > Metazoa > Arthropoda > Merostomata > Xiphosura > Limulidae > Limulus > Limulus polyphemus. The sequence goes on along the minus strand of NW_013697693.1, from coordinate 82 downwards.
TCTTGCTGTTCTTTGAACATGTTCCCATTTCCTACCTCTTCTGATGGATCACTTGATCATGATCCGCTCCACCAATTCCACA
>NW_013697692.1:0-659 GCF_000517525.1 Limulus polyphemus | reverse complement strand
CGGTAAGTAAGTCAGAAGGCTAAAACAGGGTCTCTATGCTCGTGGAAGGGCACAGCACAGATAGCCCATTGTGCTTAACTACAAACAAACCTGTGTTTGTTTTGTCTTTTTTGCACCTGAAATTTGTTACCAAACAAACCATATCAATGAGTATTTTGGAAATACAGTACGTGCTCGGTGTGATTAACATTTTGTATACTAAGATTTACTAGTTTTGTGGGTAAGTTGTTGTTCTTTTATAATTTACTCCTGGGGATTTCAGTTAACGAGTTTTGTTAGTGATCAAGAGGAACAGGTCGATTAACTATCACATATATTAATAACTGTCTGTTGTATGTCCGGGTAAATACTTCGCAGGTTGTGGATGATTCTTCACCAAAATTGGCATGGAGGTTCATGCGGGTGTACATACAAATGTCCAGTTTTGCTTTACACGTTTTTTACCACTACTTCGCTCCCTGTTGATGGCTCTTCACCAAACTTGCGGATTCACATCTTGTGTTTTGTAGTTTTTATGGGCGTTTTTGCTAGTGTATGTATGTGTGTGTGTGTGTGTGTGTGTGTGTTTATGTATGTATGTATATGTAAGAAATGTTTGATTTTGTTTTCATTATAATGTTGTTTTTGTTTTATAGTGCTGATTTTAATGGTTAATTAAC
>NW_013697691.1:0-659 GCF_000517525.1 Limulus polyphemus | reverse complement strand
AACATACTGTAAACAGTAGGTGTTCACTGAGTTACTGTAGATGTTAACATACTGTAAACAGTAGGTGTTCACTGAGTTACCGTAGATGTTAACATATTGTAAACAGTAGGTGTTCACTGAGTTACCGTAGATGTTAACATACTGTAAACAGTAGTTGTTCACTGAGAAAACATTTTGCGTCAAACGTAGCGAAACATACCATTGTTTGTCACGTTAACTCACTAGCGGTTTTATTGTTCTTGCATTATAATTATACGTAAATTGCGAGTGTGTATAAGTAAAGGTATATATGTTTACATAATTAATCATGTATCAATAAGTAAAGGTATATATGTTTACATAATTAATCATGTATCAGTAAGTAAAGGTATATATGTTTACATAATTAATCATGTATGTATAAGTAAATGTACATAATTAATCATGTATCAATAAGTAAAGGTATATATGTTTACATAACTAATGATGTATGTATAAGTTAATGTATATATGTTTACATAATTAATCATGTATCAGTAAGTAAAGGTATATATGTTTACATAATTAATCATGTATCAGTAAGTAAAGGTATATATGTTTACATAATTAATCATGTATGTATAAGTAAAGGTATATATGTTTACATAATTAATCATGTATCAGTAAGTAAAGGTATATAT
>NW_013697690.1:0-659 GCF_000517525.1 Limulus polyphemus | reverse complement strand
TGTGCAACTATTTATATTCTACCTTTGTCTCAGGAAAGTGATGGTAATTATTCTTAAAAAATAAAAATAATTTTCTGAAACATCTAAACACTTAGGTATGTAAATTGACACTTTAGTAGCATGCGAATTCTCTGTAAATTATTTGTTGGTTGATTAACATGTATTTTAAAAAACGAGAATATTAAGTAAACATGCTGTCTTTTTCTTATGCGTGCTTTATAACCTATATTTAAACATTAACTAGTTAACACTTGATAAAGAGATTATTTGATGTGGAGTTGGAGTTGAAAAAAAACGTCTGCAAGTACATAGTTTTTTTTAACAACTTGCTGTATTTTTTTCCTACTGTTGTACAACCATCTTCCTGATACAGTTTTTAATCAAATGGACTTGTGTTAACCGAAGAGAAATTATGTTTGTTAATTGTTTATATTAGTAATACTACTCTTTATGACAAAACTAATTGAAAGTGGGATTTGGTGACCATGTACTAATACTGTACATATGTTTTTCCCTCCAATAGTTATTGAAATAATAAATTTAGAATTCACATGTATTTATGTGTAACAGTATGAGCGTGTGTTTGATTTTCATACTTCTATTGCTATTTTGCTATGCATCTATTTATATTTTTATGAAAAACTGTTATTTAAATTTCC
>NW_013697689.1:0-659 GCF_000517525.1 Limulus polyphemus | reverse complement strand
AAAGGATGTACTTTTATTTGGTAGATTCATGTCAATAGTTGGTGTCCTCCATTTGATTTACATTTAATACCACACTGATGGTAACAGGATGTAGTTTTATTTGGTAGATTCATGTCAATAGCTGGTGTCCTCTATTTGATTTACATTTAATACCACAGTGATGGTAAAATGATGTAGTTTTATTTGGTAGATTCATGTCAATAGCTGGTGTCCTCCATTTGATTTACATTTAATACCACACTGATGGTAACAGGATGTAGTTTTATTTGGTAGATTCATGTCAATAGTTGGTGTCCTCCATTTGATTTAAATTTAATACCACACTGATGGTAACAGGATGTACTTTTATTTGGTAGATTCATGTCAATAGCTGGTGTCCTCCATTTGATTTACATTTAATACCACAGTGATGGTATTTTGCTCTTTAAACTTTAATAGTTCTTTTACAATGGTAACTTGAAAATTATTTACCCAGTCATATAAAACCTAAACAGAAGAAAAGCTGATATTTTGCACAGAGAGTTTTTGTTTTATGTTAATTCTATATATTATATTTATTAAATTTATCTAAAAAATCACAGGCCAAGGAAATTTGTGCCAAACCTTCACTAATTAATATATTAGCGTTTTATATACAAATAAATAAATAAAATTATCAA
>NW_013697688.1:0-659 GCF_000517525.1 Limulus polyphemus | reverse complement strand
TCTAAAGACATTTTATTTCAGCTAAAATTTACTTTGACTAAACTACTTAAAGGACTAAAATTTCCAAGAAACATTTTTACCAAAGCTATAATTTACTTTGAATAAAAACTACTTAAAGGTGTAAAATATTCTAGAAACATTTTACGAAATCTTAAATTTGCTTTGACTAAAAACTACTTAAAGGACTGAAATATTCTAAAGACATTTTATTTCAACTATAATTTACTTTGACTAAACTACTTAAAGGACTAAAATGTTGTAGAAACATTTCATCTCAGCTATAATTTAATTTGACTAATAACTACTTAAAGGACTAAAGTATTATAGAAATATTTTATCTCAGCTATAATTTACTTTGACTAAAAACTACTTAAAGAACTAAAATATTCTAGAAACATTTTACGAAAGCTATAATTTACTTTGACTAAACTACTTAAAGGACTGAAATATGCTAGAAATATTTTTATCAACTATAATTTTCTTTGATTAACTACTTAAAATGGACTAAAATATCCTAGGAACATTTTTACCAAAGCTATAATTTAGTTTGACTAAACTACTTAAAGGAGTAAAATATTCTAGAAACATTTTACGAAAGGTATAATTTACTTTCACTAAACCACTTAAAGGACTAAATATTCTAGAAACATTTATTTCAG
>NW_013697687.1:0-659 GCF_000517525.1 Limulus polyphemus | reverse complement strand
CATATTAATTAATGTCGCTTCAAGTAACGAAGGAACCATAAACTGAAGCTAAAATAACATATTAATTAATGTCGCTTCAAGTGACGAGATCTTTTTGAGTTGGTCTGAAGGGAAACTTAGTTTGTATTTCTAATTTTTTTTTTTTAGATTTTCACTGTCGCTGTAGCCGTACATGACCTACTGTTAATCCAATCATTCATGATTAGAGGCCTATTTGGCCTGGCATGGCCTGGTGGTTAGGGCTCGACTCGCAATCTGCGGGTCGTGGGTTCGAATACCCATCATCTAATAGGCTCGCCCTTTCAGCCGTGGGAACATTATAATGTGACGGTCGATCCCATCATTCGTTGGTAAAAGAGTAGTCCAAGAGTTGGCGGTTAGAGGTGTTGACTAACTACCTTCCCTCCATTCTATCACTGCTAAATTAGGGACGGCTAGCACCTCGAAATTCAAAACAAACCGAGCAAATCGAGACCTGTTGCTGTACACACATTAGAGTTATGAGTGCTCCGTAAGACCGATGGTCTCATTCCATTAATTGGTCAGAAAATATCAGCCCAAGAGTTGGCGGTAGGTGCTGTTGACTGCCTTTCCTCTAGTTTATTTAATCAAAATTAGAGCGACTAAGTATTCTATTATGTAGCTTCGCGCAAAAATTG
>NW_013697686.1:0-659 GCF_000517525.1 Limulus polyphemus | reverse complement strand
AACTTTTATCTCATCAAGTGTTTACAGTTGAAGCCAAGCCTTGCCGTCGGCTGTAACCCTTGACACAGGTGTAAGCCATAACATCAAGAGATAAACAACTTTTATCTCATCAAGTGTTTACCGTTAAAGCCAAGCCTTGCCATCGGCTGTAACCCTTGACGCAGGTGTAAGCCATAACATCAAAAGATAAATAACTTTTATCTCATCAAGTGTTTACAGTTGAAGCCAAGCCTTGCCATCGGCTGTAACCCTTGACGCAGGTGTAAGCCATAACATCAAAAGATAAACAACTTTTATCTCATCAACTGTTCACAGTTATACCTAAGCCTTGCCATCAGCTCTAATCCTTAATAAAGGTGTAAACAAAACACACAGAGAAATGACGTTTTTCTCCTCTGGAAATAAAATGTGGTATTGCTTGAGATGTGTGTTCCAAGATCTGTTTTCTTTCTATAGATGTTTTTATAGATATATTAAAAATGGATGTGGGTATTAAAAACTATTTTGCATCATGTTAAGAATTTATACATTTTGAATGCGATTTGATTAGCATCTCTTGCTCTAGCTAAGCTCAGTGTTATTTATGTTAAGTGGGATTTTCCAAACTAAATCAGTAAAATGGGCATAATGAAAAGATGGATCACATTTTTTGATAAGAC
>NW_013697685.1:0-659 GCF_000517525.1 Limulus polyphemus | reverse complement strand
ACTTTTATCAACTCTCACGTCCTTGCTACAGATTACAGGTTTAGAAGGTTTACAGAGTATCATGACTTTTATAAACTTTCACGTCCTTGCTACAGATTACAGGTTTACAGAATATCGTGACCTTTATAAACTTTCACATCCTTGCTACAGATTACAGGTTTTCAGAATATCATGACCTTTATAAACTTTCACGTCCTTGCTACAGAATACAGGTTTACAGAATATCGTGACTTTTATCAACTCTCACGTCCTTGCTACAGATTACAGGTTTAGAAGGTTTACAGAGTATCATGACCTTTATAAACTTTCACGTCCTTGTTACAGATTACAGGTTTAGAAGGTTTACAGAGTATCATGACCTTTATAAACTTTCACGTCCTTGCTACAGATTACAGGTTTACAGAGTATCATGACTTTTATAAACTTTCACATCCTTGCTACAGAATACAGGTTTACAGAGTATCATGACTTTTATCAACTTTCACGTCCTTGTTACAGATTACAGGTTTAGAAGGTTTACAGAGTATCATGACCTTTATCAACTCTCACGTCCTTGCTACAGATTACAGGTTTAGAAGGTTTACAGAGTATCATGACTTTTATCAACTCTCACGTCCTTGCTACAGATTACAGGTTTAGAAGGTTTACAGAGTATCATG
>NW_013697684.1:0-659 GCF_000517525.1 Limulus polyphemus | reverse complement strand
GTGCTCATTATAAGTCTGTCAGACTAAGTTTATCACTTACCTGTATGTACATTTGTAACTAAAAAGTCACATAGTGCTTATTATAAGTCTGTCAGACTAGGTTTATCACCTACCTACATGCACATTTGTAACTAAATCAGTCACATAGTGCTTATTATAAGTCTGTCAGACTAGGTTTATCACCTACCTACATGCACACTTATAACTTTGTCACGATGAAATTTGGTTGAATGGACGACAACTGAAAATGAAAGACTTTCAAACTGTCATCTTCTATACTTGTGTTTCTACAACAGGTAGTTGCCATCCATTCTACCACATTTCATCATGAATACTCTGCCTAAACAATCTATCAAAGTATAACGTTGTTATCAGAAGTGATGAGTTTCAAGCATTGGAAAGTCTGTACTGTCACAGTACGAAGTTGATGTAGCAAGGCTGTATTTAAATCACCTCTGCTAGTTCACTGATTTTGAGTTGAGAAAGTTTATTCTTTATACAAGACTGTAGATGTTAGATGAAGAAGTAATAACCTACAGTATAAAGGCTAAAGAAGGAAAGTTATTTTAGTAGAGAAAGAGTATTAGGTTACTGGACATTAAATCTAAAGCTTGACCATGCTGGTTGTAATACATTTAATGTCATATGGTGATGTCTTT
>NW_013697683.1:0-659 GCF_000517525.1 Limulus polyphemus | reverse complement strand
TATGTTAAGATAGAAGAGAGTATTAAATCTTGTTAGAAAAGTTTTTAAGAAACAATTGTATGTTTAAGACAGAAGAGTATTAAATCTTGTTAGAAGAGTTTTTAAGAAACAATTATATGTTTAAGATAGAAGTGTATTAAATCTTGTTAGAAGAGTTTTTAAGAAACAATTATATGTTTAAGACAGAAGAGTGTATTAAATCTTGTTAGAAGAGTTTTTAAGAAACAATTATATATTTAAGATAGAAGAGTGTATTAAATCTTGTTAGAAGAGTTTTTAAGAAACAATTATATGTTTAAGATAGAAGTGTATTAAATCTTGTTAGAAGAGTTTTTAAGAAACAATTATATGTTTAAGACAGAAGAGTATTAAATCTTGTTAGAGGAGTTTTTAAGATACAATTATATATTTAAGATAGAAGAGTGTATTAAATCTTGTTAGAAGAGTTTTAAGAAACAATTATATGTTTAAGACAGAAGAGTGTATTAAATCTTGTTAGAAGAGTTTTTAAGATACAATTATATATTTAAGATAGAAGAGAGTATTAAATCTTGTTAGTAGAGTTTTTAAGAAACAATTATATATTTAAGATAGAAGAGAGTATTAAATCTTGTTAGAAGAGTTTTAAGAAACAATTATATGTTTAAGATAGAAGAGAG
>NW_013697682.1:0-659 GCF_000517525.1 Limulus polyphemus | reverse complement strand
AATTACTTTAGGTTATTTGGATAACATATATGACCAGATTAGACTTATACTTTTTTCCCTCTTTCAAATTCATATTTTGGTGAAGAAAAGCAATTAACAAATAAATAAAGCAATCGTATTAAATAATTGAAATACCCATTCTCAAACAAGATGTTATCAAACGTATTCTATTGTTGAGCGGCTTCTTTTGGATTATTTGGTAAAAATAATGCCAAGCACAGTCCACGTACCCATAATGAATTTATTTATTTCTTCAATAAACGTTTACTACAACTTTTCAACATAAATTCTTCTTTAATGGTACCTATTCCTAGCTTACTTAGCTTTGATTGATAAATAAACACGTAAATCACAGAGCAACCAAATAGCAGAATAGAACTGAAACACTTAATGAATACTTTACTGAATTCTCATTGAAACTTAATACACTATTTACTCGTATTTATAATATACTTTAGTTTCTCCAAATTCCACGAAATTTCTAGATTGTTAGATCTTCATGAACTTTATAGGAATTATTGGACTACTTCTATGAACTTTCTAGACTAGCATCATCATTCTGATTAGCAGTTCCCTCTAGCAAACATCTAAATTATAACATTGAAAATATAGATTAATGACATCTTCCTGGATTGTGAAGTCTCCAATCTTAATACACT
>NW_013697681.1:0-659 GCF_000517525.1 Limulus polyphemus | reverse complement strand
GGAAGACCATGGTCAGCACCGTCCTGTTCGGATATAGTACATAGAGGAAGAACTGTAGTAAACCTGTTTATGTGTTCTGCTTATCTCCTAAGTTAAGATATAGCTATGTGAGGACCAAGTTGCTGTTTTCGTATTACTTAGCCAATCCTTATTTTAGTTTCATTATTGTTTCAGTTAACTCTGCTTTGTCACTGAATGAAGTCATTTGTTCTGTTACTTAAATTCTGTGATTTCACTCTAATGTTGTTTTCAGTTATTTCGTCAGGGTATAGTTTTAGTTGTTAATTTTTTTAGTCGGTACGTACTTTATCTGTTTTCTCTGCTGTAATTATTATATTTTCTTTGGAAGGGTAAGCTAACTTATATAATACATTTGTTTTATCCAATTGTATATATATATGTCTATATATAGCTTTTCTTGGTACATTATGTATATGATGTATTACTTGCCCACATTTTTTAAAATAATATATGTATAACAAAGTTAAAAAAATTAAAGTTTCTTTGTTTGCTGTTAAGTGCAAAGCTGTATAATGGGCTATCTGTGCTGTGCTCAATACGGGTATTGAAACTCAAATTTTAGTGTTATAAGCTTTAAGATTTAACACTGAGCCACTGGAGAAGGGGGGGGGACAAAAATGAAATACAAAATCACATTG
>NW_013697680.1:0-659 GCF_000517525.1 Limulus polyphemus | reverse complement strand
CGTCCATAAAACATTCACTACTGGATTCTACACGTGTATACTACCAACGACCTGTTCACTACACCCATAAAACATTCACTTCTGGATTCTACACGTGTACACTACAAGAAACGTGTTCACTACATCCCTAAAACATTCACTACTGGATTCTACACGTGTATACTACCAGCGACCTGTTCCCTACACCCATAAAACATTCACTTCTGGATTCTACACGTGTACGCTACAAGAAACGTGTTCACTACATCCATAAAACATTCACTACTGGATTCTACACGTGTATACTACCAGAAGCGTGTTCACTACATCCATAAAACATTCACTACTGGATTCTACACGTGTATACTACCAGCGACCTGTTCACTACATCCATAAAACATTCACTACTGGATTCTACACGTCTATACTACCAGCGACCTGTTCACTACGTCCATAAAACATTCACTACTGGATTCTACACGTGTATACTACCAGCGACCTGTTCACTACGTCCATAAAACATTCACTACTGGATTCTACACGTGTACATTACCAGCGACCTGTTCATTACGTCTATAAAACATTCACTACTGTATTCTACACGTGTATACTACCAGAAGCGTGTTCACTACATCCATAAAACATTCACTACTGGATTCCACACGTGTACGCTACAAGAA
>NW_013697679.1:0-659 GCF_000517525.1 Limulus polyphemus | reverse complement strand
AAAGCAATGAGTCGTACGTTCAAGATCAAACTCATGGTAGACAAGTGTGAACAAAGCAATGAGTCGTACGTTCAAGATCAAACTCATGGTAGACAAGTGTGAACAAAGCAATGAGTCGTACGTTCAAGATCAAACTCATGGTAGACAAGTGTGAACAAAGCAATGAGTCGTACGTTCAAGATCAAACTCATTATAGACAAGTGTTAATATAAGAGTGGATCATACGTTCAAGATCAAACTTATCGTAGACAAGTGTGAACAAAGCTCATTATAGACAAGTGTTAATATAACAATGGATCATACGTTCGAGATCAAACTCATTATAGGTTAATAAAGCAAGAACTTGTGCATTCAAAATCAAATTCATTGCAGATAAGCGTCCCTCTTTGCTACGTGACAACCCTCAGTGTTAACCTAAACAAAGGACCTGTTCTGGTGTAAATTTCACTCTATTCCTTATAAACTGCTGTAAAGATTTTGTTGATGGTACTTTTATCAGTATTTTAACAAGTAAACAGTCTTTTTCCACTGACTTGTAGCTTCTCAATTAGAATATCACGTATTCAAGAAGTTGTCCTGTAAGATCCAGCTGTTACAAAGTTTTAAACGTCAAGAAGTTGTCCTGTAAGAGCCAGCTGTTACAAAGTTTTAAACATCAA
>NW_013697678.1:0-660 GCF_000517525.1 Limulus polyphemus | reverse complement strand
GGTGAGTAGGAATCTTGAAGTAGCAAGCATTCAGATAGCAACACGGTGAGTAGGAATCTAAAGTAGCAAGATTTAGATAGCAACATGGTGAGTAGGAATCTTGAAGTTGTGAACATTCAGATAGCAACACGGTGAGTAGGAATCTTGAAGTAGCGAGCATTCAGATCAAAAACAGCATAAAACCTTTAGAAACTTCAAACTTGTACAAGATTAATGTTTCAAATTTAAAGTTATGTATTTCATTGTTCTGGTGAATAAAGTGTAGATGAAGATCCTATTATCAATAATGAAGAGACTTTTTCTTGTCTGGTGGATTTTCTGATAAGCTTTCCCAAAGATGAAGATTTTTAAAAATAAAATACTAATATACCTTGTAGATAGTGGTTCTTGGTGGGAGTCCAGTGATAGAGATTTTCATTTAAAATGTTTACTTCATGCGTGTAAATTTTGAATTTTTATAAAAAAATAAAGATGTTATTTGTAAAAGTTATCTGGTAGTATCTGTAAGAAGTGGCAAAGGATTGTAGTTGTAATAATACTGATGAAGACAGTTTGTGAGTCAGGAGGACACATGGAACAGATTAGCTAATTATATTTTATATTTCATGAACAATATTGGCTCAAATATAGTTCCCAGGATGTAAAAAACCTTATTATTAG
>NW_013697677.1:0-660 GCF_000517525.1 Limulus polyphemus | reverse complement strand
ATACAGTGGTCAGAATATAACAATCACATTGACCCTAAAGTCCAGAAAAGGTGGGTTAATGGAGCAGTGTAATCACCAGATTAACCTATGCAGTGGTCAGTATATAACAATCGCATTGACCCTAAAGTCAGAAAAGGTGGGTTAATGGAACAGTGTAATCACCAGATTAACCTTAGCAGTGGTCAGTATATAACAATCACATTGACCCTAAAGTCCAGAAAAGGTGGGTTAATGGAACAGTGTAATTACCAGATTAACCTTAGCAGTGGTGAGAATATAACAATCACATTGACCCTAAAGTCCAGAAAAGGTGGGTTAATGGAACAGTGTTATCACCAGCTTATCCTATACAGTGGTCAGAATATAACAATTACATTGACCCTAAAGTCCAGAAAAGGTGGGTTAATGGAACAGTGTAATCACCAAATGTTTCTTCAGTGTTAGCAATCAAGGTATTGCCAAAGGTCAGTTTCGCCTCATTACGAACTTCAACAGTAAATTAAATATGAGCGTACCTATCATTTAAAAATGTTGTCATGTTGGTATTTTTTAAAACCACTAATATGTCTTCGTAAATAATCTTTGTAAAGTAAGTCACGACTAACGTTTAATAGTTTAGTCTCATGAAGTTAATCTTTGTAAACTAAGTCACGACTAACA
>NW_013697676.1:0-660 GCF_000517525.1 Limulus polyphemus | reverse complement strand
CCCACAGATTGCGAGTCGAGCGCCTTATCCACCTGGCCATGCCGGGTTCGTTTCTCTGGTACTGCTAACATTAGTCAAGATTTCATAGCATCGTCCAATAAGATGAGTAGAATATTCGCATCATTCAGTAAACGCAAAAAAAAAGATTGTATGGAGGAATAGTATATACAACTGTTAGGAATCAGTTTTACTATACTGCAAGATATCCAAAAAATATCACTATACCATGAGATATCTGGTTAATCTAAGAGACTTTGGTATTACTAGCTGTGTTTGTTCCATATAATTAATCTATGAGACTTTGGTATTATTAGCTGTGTTTGTTCCATATAATTAATCTAAGAGACTTTGGTATTATTAGCTGTGTTTGTTCCATATAATTTTTCTAAATAATTTGGTTAATAAACGTTGTGCACATTTTTGGTTCAGACAATTTCTCGGGTATTGTCAGATGTGTATGTAATTTTGATCTGATCGACTTCTCTGTGTAATTTGGGTACTATTAACTGTATATCTCTGATATGATTGACGTCTCTTAAAGATTTTGGTACTATTACTAACTGTGTATATTTGTGGTCTAATTGACGTCTTAATGATTTTAGTACTATTAACTGTCTATTTTTTGATTTGATTGAACACTTGGGTACTATTAACTGTCTA
>NW_013697675.1:0-660 GCF_000517525.1 Limulus polyphemus | reverse complement strand
TATAGAAACATTAAACCACTGAAAGTGTGCTAGTGTTGTGAAAACTATAGAAACGTTAAACTCCTGAAAGTGTGTTAGTGTTGCGAAACTACTGAAACATTAAACTCCTGAACGTGTACGAGTGATGTAAAACAATTGAAACATTATACTCCTGAAAGTGTGCTAGTGGTGTAAAACTACTGAAATATTAAACTCCCGATAGTGTGCTATTGATGTGAAACTTGAAATATAAATTCCTGAAAGTGTACTATTAATGTGAAACTACTGACATAGTTTCAACAAGTTTCGCCATTCCCTATCTGACATCCGAGAAGAATGAGGAAGGAGCATGCAAACATATTATTATCCAAGTTTATGATCATATAAATGACTAATAAGACAGGAACGTCAACAGAACAAAGAATCTACAATTTCTGTCAGGTTAAATAAAGTCATTGAAATTAAATAAAACTTTCTAATTGCTTTAAAATATATGTGAAATATTAGTTGATGTGGAAAATATGTAATCCCTTATCAACATGATGTGATCATTGTAGCTTCGATCGATTTGTGTTTCGTATAGATCTTGATTGATTATTCGCTAATCGTTGGCCGTATAGTAGTTGATTGTCAACAGATATTGATCGAATGTTCGTTTATCTGTTGCCATATATCAGTTGA
>NW_013697674.1:0-660 GCF_000517525.1 Limulus polyphemus | reverse complement strand
CGTGAGAGTGTTTATAGAAGAAAGAGAACCTAATCCAACACCCATAAGATCCAATAGGTACATTAATAACGTGAGAGTGTAGGTACATTAATAACGTGAAGCACTCTTTAGGTTCTCTTCCGTCTCTTTAATGTACCTATTGGATCTTATGAGTGTTGGACCGATAAGATCCAGTAGGTACATTAATAACGTGAGAGTGCTTATAGAAGAAAGAGAACCCCCATAAGATCCAATAGGTACATTAATAACGTGAGAGTGTTTATAGAAGAAAGAGAACCTAATCCAACACCCATAAGATCCAATAGGTACATTAATAACGTGAGAGTCGTTTATAGAAGAAAGAGAACCTAACTCCAACACCCACTAGGATCCAATAGGTACATTAGTAATATGAGAGTGCTCAGAGACGGAAGAGAACCTAATACAACACCAAGATCCAATAGGTACATTAATAACGTGAGAGTGTTTATAGACGGAAGAGAACCTAATACAACACCCATAAGATCCAATAGGTACATTAATAACGTGAGAGTGTTTATAGAAGAAAGAGAACCTAACCAACACCCATAAGATCCAATAGGTACATTAGTAACGTGAGAGTGTTTATAGAAGAAAGAAAACCTAATCCAACACTTATAAGACCTAAATGATACCAAAACA
>NW_013697673.1:0-660 GCF_000517525.1 Limulus polyphemus | reverse complement strand
CATAACAAATGGGGTATTGTGTTTTTCAGTATGGGTGCAAGTGTTTTTTGTTTGTTTTTTTAGGAATTACAACAGAAAACTATCTTCCAAGCATTCTGCTTTAAAAATGTTTTCATTTTCTTAAAGCCTCCATATGATGGGGTTTTAGCCATATTTTCTTTAAAAAATGTAGAAGCATAATTTTCCCAATGTGAATAAAGTCTATTGAATGTGGGTTTCTGATCAACTTTATGACAAGTATATCCTGGTTATTTAAGACAAGAACATCTAATAAAGAGAGTTTGCCATCTTGCTGATTTTCAAGACTAATCTTTATATTTGTATGTTTGTCTTTTAAAAACTGGAGATATTTGTTAATTCTGCTGAACATTGTCACACACTACAAAAGTGTCATCAACATATCTACTATAACACACAGGACATGACTAACTAAACATTTTCAAAGAAGTACAGAAAAAGTTAGCAAGGTCATAAGCAAAGCTAGAACACAACCACTCCATTCATCTGTTCATAGATTTTATCACTAAACATAAAACATGATTGTTTTGTTACAAAATGTGTTTTTAAAAACATCTTTAGATAAACCTTGAAAAATATCATTTTCTGCAAACACAAGGTTAAAACTTAGAACAAGTATTAATGGTTTTGTCTAAAGGTATA
>NW_013697672.1:0-660 GCF_000517525.1 Limulus polyphemus | reverse complement strand
TGGCGACCCGAACAAAATATTTATGGCGGTGGATGCTGTTAACTGGCTACCTTTCCTTTTGTCAGTCTCAAAATTAAGGACGGCTGTACTTGAACCCAAGTGGTATGAAGGACGGCTGTACTTGAACCCAAGTGGTATGTGTCACGGTCGTTTATGTGTATCTTTTATCTAAAATGCTAGTTATGCTCGAAAAATGCTAATACACGAAGAAACCTCAACACATTTGAATACAAATACAGCGTTGAGGGAAACTTCGGAGTGTTATCCGTTACCTGTGTAATCCGCATTGTTTTACGGATCTTAATATAGACATAATTAAGTTCAGATATTTCGTCAAATGATGATCAACATCATTAACTGTTTCATTATTAAATTAATAAAATAAAGAGATTATGCAGACAATCTCCAAGCGTCATTTTTAACCGTATACATGTTTATTTTTGAATGAATTTAACAAGAAACAGGGATATGTTTGTTCTTTCCCAGATTCTGCTCTTTGTATAAAACTTCTAGAACATTCTGAAAAAAAAAATCAATGATATTCTAGCCTCTCCCACTGGAATTCCCGAAACTCCTGCGTTGTCATAAAAAATTCATGTCGAATCAATTTTGTTACAAAGTTATATCTGTGCAGTGTTGACAAAGGGAAATATAATTTAC
>NW_013697671.1:0-660 GCF_000517525.1 Limulus polyphemus | reverse complement strand
TTTTTAATATTCTGTTTTAACAAAAATAAAGGACATAAGCAGAATGAACTATCATGATTAGTAAACGTGTTTGTTCATAGGGTAACGTTTTGAGTGGATATAAACAGAATGAACTATCATCAGCAGTAAACGTGTTTGTTCATAGAGTAACGTTTTGTGTGAATATTAACAGAATGAAATATCATCAGCAGTAAACGTATTTGTTCATGGAGTAGCGTTTTGACTGGATATAAACAGAATGAAATATCATCAGCAGTAAACGTGTTTGTTTATAGAGTAACGTTTTGAGTGGATATAAACAGAATGAATTATCACCCAGCAGTAAACGTGTTTGTTCATCGGGTAAAGGTTTGGCTGAGCATAAACAGAATGAACTATCATCAGCAGTAAACATGTTTGTTCATGGGGCAAAGTTTTGGCTGCCCTTGTTCTTCAAGTTATTTTCTGTTGATAATTCTATCAAAATATTTGGTCGTTTTACACAACAAAAAATTATTATATTTCTCTCTCTGTTTACTTCATCACGAAATTTCGTAATAATTTTAAAGACCAAGCTTATATTAAAAAAAATCAATTATGACTCTCTTTAAAAATTAGAAAGGTTCTAGAGATGGCGCTAAATTCGTCAACACTTACTGACGGACCTTCCTGCTAGCACCC
>NW_013697670.1:0-660 GCF_000517525.1 Limulus polyphemus | reverse complement strand
AATAACGAATGTGGTGTTTAAAATACAATAAGCCTAAAACTACATGTCTTGTGACAATTATTGGACTTTACGATCACGTTTCTCCAGCAAAAAACATTTACACCATAAAAATTGCTAACTTGGAAGCTATAAAGAAAAAAAAGGGATCCCACTGTCTGATTAAATTTAACATTGTGAACAGCTTTACTGTGGAGATAGTTAATTGTTAAAAACACACACACACACACGCACATTTTCAATGGAAAAAGGATCACGCCATCAAATTCAAAAGGAAAATAATTAGAATATTTGTGAGAGATCAAGAATAACATTAATTGTCCCTTAAATTAGAAACGAATTTCCGATAGTTTAACAGGAAAATAATTAGAATATTTGGTAAAGATCAAGAATAACATTAATTGTCCCTTAAATTAGAAACAAAGTTTAGAGAGTTTAACAGGAAAATAATTAGAATATTTGTGAGAAATCAAGAATAACATTAATTGTCCCTTGAATTAGAAACGAATTTCCGAGAGTTTAACAGGAAAATGATTAGAATATTTAGTAGATATCAAGAATAACATTGATTGTCCCTTAAATTAGAAACAAAGTTCAGAGGGTTTAAGTTTCGATCTTCTTAATTTTCCTAACTTTTATTGTTAATCTCATTTTCAAAATATC
>NW_013697669.1:0-660 GCF_000517525.1 Limulus polyphemus | reverse complement strand
TCTCTATTGGTGTAGAAGTTTTGTACGTTCTATCAGTATTCAGATCTGTTGGTGTAGAAGTTTGAATACTTGTACGTTCTATCAAACTTCTACACCAATAGAGACTTCTACACCAATAGAGATGTACGTTCTATCAGTATTCAAACTTCTACACCAATAGAGATGTACGTTCTATCAGTATTCTTTTAATACGGCAAACTCTTTACATCTCCAATTCTCTAAGTAAGTATTATCAAAAACTGTAACTTGTAACCAACGACAAATAAATAACGGTAACATTTTAGTACACCTTCTCACTAAAAGTGAAGGAACTGTTCTTCTCGGAGAAATTCCTGGAATAAACATGATTAAAACATCCATTTTTAACCTTTTCAAAACAAATTTTGATTTATATTTTCTGGGTTCATTATTTTTCATTACAGAAATGATTTTGAATAATCTTTATTATAACACATTCAACAGTAACACAGCTTCCTTGCTATATATCTAACAAATGTGTTTCCCGATCCTACTTTATTAAACAGAAGTAAGACAGTGAGATATTTACTCCATGTTCTTTATAAGTAAGACAGTGAGATATTTACTCCATGTTCTTTATAAGTACGACAGTGATATATTTACTCCATGTTCTTTATAAGTAAGACAGTGATATATTACTCC
>NW_013697668.1:0-660 GCF_000517525.1 Limulus polyphemus | reverse complement strand
ACAATATCAAATATCCTGAATACTGTTAAGTGCAAGACATTTTATATCAAATGTCCTGAATACTGTTAAGTGCAAGACATTTTATATCAAATACCCGGAATACTGTTAAGTGCAAGACATTTTATATCAAATATCCTGGATACTGTTAAGTGCAAGACATTTTACATCAAATATCCTGAATACTGTTAAGTGCAAAACATTTCGTATCAAATATCCTGAATACTGTTAAGTGCAAGACATTTTATATCAAATATCCTGAATACTGTTAAGTGCAAGACATTTTATATCAAATATCCTGAATACTGTTAAGTGCAAGACATTTTATATAAAATATCCTGAATACTGTTAAGTGCAAGACATTTCGTATCAAACACTTAGAATACTGAATAACCTGCGAAACTTTTACTTTTTTTCTGTTTCGTATAAACACTATCATGCTTAGTGCTCTTTAGGCGAAGCCCCCCAGTGGCTCAATGATATATCTGCGGACTTACAACGTTAAAAACGGGGTTTCGGTACTCGTGGTGGGCACAGGACAGATAGTTCATTGTGTAGCTATGTGCTACAAACATACGTATTTTGCCTTGCATGGCCGAGTGGTTAGGGCGCTTTACTCACAATCTGGGGTTCGCGGGTTCGAATCCCCCGTCTCACCAAACA
>NW_013697667.1:0-660 GCF_000517525.1 Limulus polyphemus | reverse complement strand
ATGGAGTTTGACTCAAGAGAGGGGCTAGAAAGGAGGTGTAAAATTGGTGTTTTAAACATGTCCTTTTATCCGCCACAATCACTTTTCAATGTCTTTTCTTTCAATACCATAAGACATAGTTAGGCCTAATGTGCTTTCAATTAGGTATGTACTTTAATATTGTTTATTCAAATTCGCGCAAAGCCATTCGAAATCTACCTGCACAAGCCATCCCTAATTTTGAAGTGATAGATCAGAGGGAAGGTAGCTAGTCAACACCACCGCCAACTTTTAAGCTACTTCTTTATCAACAAATAGTATGATTAACCATCACATTATAACACATCACGGTTGAAATAGCGAGCCATTCGGCGGCGGGTTTCGATCTCGCGGTTTCAACTCTTGTCGTCGAACATGCTTTCCCTTTCTTCGCTAGTGGGAAGGTAATAAGTCTACGGACTTATAAAACTCAAGTCCGGGGTTCGACTCCCCGCGGTGGGTACAGCGCTGCTCTGAAACAAACAAACAAACGATCCCCCAACCCGCAGTTTGCGAGTCCATCGCCCTAACCACCAAAAACATGCCAGACTGTACTATTATACTAAAACAAATTTTACATTTTTAATTTATAGGAGCACTTGCTTTTGTGTCAGTCGAAATATTTCTTTAATGTTAAGTAAG
>NW_013697666.1:0-660 GCF_000517525.1 Limulus polyphemus | reverse complement strand
TTAGAACACTAGAAGCTGGGTTTCGATACTCGTGGTGGTCAAAGCACAGATAGTTCATTATGTAGCTTTGTGTTTAACTAAAAAAACAAACAAACTTAATAAAAAATATTAAGTATCTCTTTAAACGTTTTACTTATAATTCAATAACACTGAAATATTAAAGGTTTGTCGGACAAATTCTTATTCCTTTTAGATGTTTCTTTCACTATCACGTGGTTGGTCAATACTTTCTCATGACTAGTGGCAAGAAACTTGAATTACGTGGAAATCGGCTAACCCAACCAGACCAGTATTAGCACGTATGATTTCATGCTAGATTTGAATGACTTTATCAACATATATTGTAATGAGAACAGTACAGTGCATGCAGATTAATAGACAAAACAAAGGTCACTTAGCGACCGGTGCATCTTACTCTCAAATCATAAAATGAGTATATATTTGTTATTTTAGAAAATGTCCAGCCCACGTCTCCAGACTTGCCATCATTTCTACTTATTTGTCACTCCATGGAAAAAGGTAAATTGTACCTTTTGATCATTGAAACATTACCTAGATATAAATTTAATACTCCGCTCTTCACTTGTTGAGGGTGAATTTCGTAATTCTAACAGGTTCTCTACGCTGCCGGAATTTTAGTTTATATCGCTCCCTTCATAA
>NW_013697665.1:0-660 GCF_000517525.1 Limulus polyphemus | reverse complement strand
TGTATATATATATATATATATATATGTGTGTGTGTGTGTGTGTGTGTACAGCGTTGACATTACAAGTTTGTTTATTGAGATACATATAATGAAGCAATCGGGATCTCATTAAAAAACATGTTTATGCATGACATGCATGGAGGAAACAGCAAGGCTAGTTTCTGAACACCTGTCTTGTGTTCATGCCAAAAAACCCTTTTTTCCCCCTATTTTATATGTCATGATGATTTGTGTTTTTAGTGGATAATCCACTGTTTTATTTGTGTCTACAAACTCTTAAAAATTCTGGTTATAATTTACCATTAATATGGCATTGAATCTTTTATTATTAAGTGAAATAAGTAAACAAAGCAGTAATTTGGTCTACAGTAATGTCATCCACAGTGAAAACATTTGTTAGTTGTCTCGCACAAGCAGTATTTGGTCTACAGTAATGTCATCCACAGTGAAAACATTTGTTAGTTGTCTCGCACAAGCAGTAATTTGGTCTACAGTAATGTCATCCACAGTGAAAACATTTGTTAGTTGTCTCGCACAAGCAGTAATTTGGTCTACAGTAATGTCATCCACAGTGAAAACATTTGTTAGTTGTCTCACACATGCAGTAATGTAGTAATAATTTAGTTGTCTCACACAAGCAGTAATGTAGTAATGATTTAG
>NW_013697664.1:0-660 GCF_000517525.1 Limulus polyphemus | reverse complement strand
CTTTAACAGTAGGTATTGTCCACATTAACTGTCTTTCACAGTGGATGTTATCCTCATGAACTGTCTTTCACAGTGGGTGTTGTCCACATTAACTCTCTTTAACAGTAAGTGTTGTCCACATTAACTGTCTTTCACAGTGAGTGTTGTCCACATTAACTGTTTTTCACAGTGAGCGTTGTCCATTAATTGTCTTTAACAGTGGGTATTGTCCATTAACTGTCTTTAACAGTGGGTATTGTCCATTACCTGAAAACAGAATATCATTTGTCTAACACAGGTTTAAGCTGATAATCAAATGTATGATGATTACTCTTCCTTCAACTTTAATTACCACTCATTAGAATGAAGATATAGCTCAGTAAAAACTAGGATATAACTATACTAGGATGATGTTATAACTTTGTAGAAAACCAAAATATAACTACACGAGGATGAAGTTATAACTTTGTAGAAAACCAAAATATAACTATACGAGGATGAAGTTATAACTTTATATAAAACCAGGATATAACTATACGAGGATGAAGTTATAACTTAGTAAAAAGCAGGATAGAACTATGATCTGGGTTTTAGTCTGATAAAGCTATTTTCTTGTCAGTAAACGACTGTCTGTTAATTTTGTGTTCATTTTATAATACAACGAACTTACCCATTTTCCTT
>NW_013697663.1:0-660 GCF_000517525.1 Limulus polyphemus | reverse complement strand
GTGATCTATCAATAAATACATGGTCAGTTAATTCAGGAATGTGATCTATCAATAAGTATATGGTCAGTTAATTCAGGAACATGATCTATCGATAAATACATGGTCAGTTAATTCAGGAACGTGATCTATCAATAAGTATATAGCCAGTTAATTCAGGAACATGATTTGTCAATAAATACATGGTCAGTTAATTCAGGAACGTGATCTATCAATAAATACATGGTCAGTTAATTCAGGAACGTGATCTATCAATAAATACATGGTCAGTTAATTCAGGAATGTGATCTGTCAATAAACACATGGCCAGTTAATTCAGGAACATGGTCAGTTAATTCAGGAATGTGATCTATCAATAAACACATGACCAGCTAATTCAGGAACATGGTCAGTTAATTCAGGAATGTGATCTATCAATAAACACATGGTCAGTTAATTCGGGAACGTGATTTATCAATAAATACATGGTCAGTTAATTCAGGAACGTGATCTATCGATAAATACATGGTCAGTTAATTCAAGAATGTGATCTATCAACAAATACATGGTCAGTTAATTCAGGAATGTGATCTATCAACAAATACATGGTCAGTTAATTCAGGAATGTGATCTATCAACAAATACATGGTCAGTTAATTCAGGAACATGATCTTTCAATATATG
>NW_013697662.1:0-660 GCF_000517525.1 Limulus polyphemus | reverse complement strand
GTTTCTATTGTCGGGATGGAGTATCTATCCTTTCATACAACATTTCACTAGTAAACCACGTGTAACTGGTTTACAACTATTATTGTAACAGTTTCTATTGTCGGGATGGAGTATCTATCCTTTCATACAACATTTCACTAGTAAACCACGTGTAACTGGTTTACAACTATTACTGTAACAGTTTCTATTGTCGGGATGGAGTATCTATCCTTTCATACAACATTTCACTAGTAAACCACGTGTACCTGGTTTACAACTATTACTGTAACAGTTTCTATTGTCGGGATGGAGTACCTATCCTTTCATACAACATTTCACTAGTAAACCACGTGTAACTGGTTTACAACTGTTATTGTAACAGTTTCTATTGTCGGGATGGAGTACCTATCCTTTCATACAACATTTCACTAGTAAACCACGTGTAACTGGTTTACAACTATTATTGTAACAGTTTCTATTGTCGGGATGGAGTATCTATTCTTTCATACAACATTTCACTAGTAAACCACGTGTAACTGGTTTACAACTATTATTGTAACAGTTTCTATTGTCGGGATGGAGTACCTATCCTCTCATACAACATTTCACTAGTAAACCACGTGTAACTGGTTTACAACTGTTATTGTAACAGTTTATATTGCCGGGATGGAGTATCTATCC
>NW_013697661.1:0-660 GCF_000517525.1 Limulus polyphemus | reverse complement strand
GAGTGAAGTGACATAAAACATTTTACCAGGTCTATATTAACCACGTGAGTGAAGTGACATAAAAACTTCACTCACGTGGTTAATATAGAACTGGTAAAATGAGACATAAAACCTTTTACCAGGTCTATATTAACCACGTGAGTGAAGTGACTTAAAACATTTTACCAGTTCTATATTAACCACGTGAGTGAAGTGACATAAAACATTTTACCAGGTCTATATTAACCACGTGAGTGAAATGGCATCAAACATTTTACCAGTTCTATATTAACCACGTGAGTGAAGTGACATCAAACATTTTACCAGGCCTATATTAACCACGTGAGTGAAGTGACATCAAACATTTTACCAGTTCTATATTAACCAGTAGAGTGAAGTGACATAAAACATTCTACCAGGTCTATATTAACCAGGAGAGCGAAGTGACATAAAACATTTTACCAGGTCTATATTAACCAGGAGAGTGAGACCTCAAGCTGTTTGCAATACGATTAATATACATTTTCAAGTGTTAGATATTTTAAAGCGTCTGTTATGTAACCGTAAGCCTAATTACACAAAAATAAACATACTTTCAACAGATTCCTTAATCTTTCTATTATCATTTTACTACTTACTCGTTCTAGTATTTTTCTTACCCCTGACGTCTTACTCCTTCTA
>NW_013697660.1:0-660 GCF_000517525.1 Limulus polyphemus | reverse complement strand
GGTACGATCTAGTAAAAAGAGGTGGAGACCAAGGAAGTAACAGTACGATCCAGTAAAAAGAGGTGGAGACCAAGGAAGTAACAGTACGATTCAGTAAAAAGAGGTGGAGGCCAAGGATGTTACAGTACGATCTAGTAAAAAGTGGTGGAGGCCATGGAAGTAACAGTACGATCTAGTAA
This sequence comes from Limulus polyphemus, assembly GCF_000517525.1. Lineage (NCBI taxonomy): Eukaryota > Metazoa > Arthropoda > Merostomata > Xiphosura > Limulidae > Limulus > Limulus polyphemus. The sequence continues at coordinate 481 of NW_013697660.1, read as the reverse complement.
AAAAAGGTGGAGGCCAAGGATGTTACAGTACGATCCAATAAGAAGAGGTGGAGACAAAGATGTTACAGTACGATCTAGTAAAAAGTGGTGGAGGCCATGGAAGTAACAGTACTATCTAGTAAAAAGAAGGTGGAGGCCAAGGATGTTACAGTACGATCCAGTAAGAAGAGGTGGAGACAAAGATGTTACAGTACGATCTAATAAAAAGAGGTGAAGACCAACGAAATAACAGTATATAATTTCAGGTTTCTGTCTGATCTACCAATTTATTTTAACACACTCTTTAATGGAGTGATTCTTAGAAATAAAGGAAATTATTTTTAAATGTCCTTATCATGAGTTAAACTTAACCTTGATTGATCATATAGTTTAACACTCTGGTCATCTAATAACAAATACTTTACACAACTTAACCAAAGTGTTAAACTGTATGATCAGTCAAAGAAAGTATTTGTTATCAGATGGGAAACAACCGAACTTT
>NW_013697659.1:0-660 GCF_000517525.1 Limulus polyphemus | reverse complement strand
CACTATCTCCACAATAACCACCATAATGTAATATACTATCTTCACAGTAACCACCATAATGTAACACACTATCTTCACAATAACCACCATAATGTAATATACTATCTTCACAATAACCACCATAATGTAACATACTATCTTCACAGTAACCATCATAATGTAACATACTATCTCCACAATAACCACCTTAATGTAATATACTATCTTCACAGTAACCACCATAATGTAACATACTATCTTCACAATAACCACCTTAATGTAATATACTATCTTCACAGTAACCACCATAATGTAACATACTATCTTCACAATAACCACCATAATCTAACACAATATCTCCACAATAACCACCATAATGTAATATACTATCTTCACAGTAACCACCATAATGTAACATACTATCTTCACAATAACCACCTTAATGTAATATACTATCTTCACAATAACCACCATAATGTAACATACTATCTTCACAGTAACCATCATAATGTAACATACTATCTCCACAATAACCACCTTAATGTAATATACTATCTTCACAGTAACCACCATAATGTAACATACTATCTTCACAATAACCACCTTAATGTAATATACTATCTTCACAGTAACCACCATAATGTAACATACTATCTTCACAATAACCACCATAATCTAACA
>NW_013697658.1:0-660 GCF_000517525.1 Limulus polyphemus | reverse complement strand
TAGCCCTCGTGTAGCTTTGCGCGAAATTCAAAAACAAAACAAGCTTTATGATATATCATAAATTATAAACGTTGTCCAGAATTTCTTTCAACTGCGCAGCCTGCGCTTGTAGAATTAGGTTTACCTGTGCACTTTATTAGGAGTAGGACTTCTGAAATATATTGTAAGTAAATTATTTTCAATATCATATATTATTTATTTATGCAACTATTCTTTAGTTTTCCTCGAACATTGATATTAAATTAATAGAAAAATGAATCTCACAAAAAATTCAAAATTTCGCCGACTTTGCTTGTTTGTTTGAAGTTAAGCACAAACCTACACAATGAGCTATCTTAGCTCTGCCCACCACAAGTATCGTTGTGTTACGACAGCGGAAGTCACGTGATCCTGGTGGCGCGTTAGCGCTGGTGGCGTGCGTGAGGAGTTTCTCGAATGATTGGGGAGTCCGAGTGTGTTCGAGATGCCCTGTTTTTTTTTTTGTTTTTTTTGTATATAAACCTGGCAGTGAAAGCCAGCGGGGATATAGATGAACGAAAAGAGAGCAGTAGTTACTTTAAGTTCCGTGAAAGTTATGATTCTGTTGGTTTCGAGCTAGTGAGCCGTAAAGTGTGCGTTTGTCACTCGTCGAGAGATACAGAGAGCAGATACAGAGATCGG
>NW_013697657.1:0-660 GCF_000517525.1 Limulus polyphemus | reverse complement strand
CATCACCTTAAACCCAAACAAACCAGGGAAGAGCAACCTGCTTGTAGAATAGTGCCGCTTGAGGGAAGTAGCATCACCTTAAATCCAAACAAACCAGGGAAGAGCAACCTGCTTGTAGAATAGTGCCGCTTGAGGGAAGTACCATCACCTTAAACCCAAACAAACCAGGGAAGAGCAACCTGCTTGTAGAATAGTTCGCTTGAGGGAAGTACCATCAACTTAAACCCAAACAAACCCGGGAAGAGCATCTATTAAGTATGTGAAGTGCACTTGTGTTTTTAATATAAAATCGTATTACAACAGAACATAAAAATACAATACGAGAAAACGAGTAAATTATTAATGAAAGAGATATTTGGTGTCTTCTCGAAATACACACCAAGCTGTAAACACGGAACTGTTCCACAACACACCTTCCCTTGATACACACCAAGCTGTAAACACGGAACTGTTCCACAGCACACCTTCCCTTGATACACACCAAGCTGTAAACACGGAACTGTTCCACAACACACCAAGCTGTAAACACGGAACTGTTCCACAACACACCTTCCCTTGATACACACCAAGCTGTAAACACGGAACTGTTCCACAACACACGTTCCCTTGATACACACCAAGCTGTAAACACGGAACTGTTCCACAACGCACCTTCCCTTG
>NW_013697656.1:0-660 GCF_000517525.1 Limulus polyphemus | reverse complement strand
GTGTAGTAGTATCTACTGTTCTCGGTTTACAAGTGTAGTAGTATCGAATCTCCCTATTTGTAGGTGTTGATGAAATCAAGAAATGTGTGCATTCGTGACATAAATATAATATTGTTAAGCTGAACAAAATAAAACGAAATCCCGAGGAGAAAGTCCTAATAACTTTGGCGACACCTTCACCTTATGCCTGTCGTTTTCTAAACTCGATAATTGGTGAATCAAGCAAAATTAAGATGCTATTTGATAATGCACGTTTTTTTAATTTCCTATAGAAAAGAAACCTTAAATAGCACAAGTGGAAAAAAAATGGAAAACAGTTGAATTTGTATACATGGGATAACCAAATCAGTTTCATTATAGCAAAATTAGTAATTGAGGACATATAAGGAAAGAATACAGTTATTCAGCATGATTTGTTGAAGGAACAGCTATTTCATTTTAAGAATAGGAAGTTGTACTTGTGCGCCATCTGTTAACAACTTTGAAAGTTAAACAGAAACTAGCACCATTTCGGGCAATATTAAAATGATATAAAAAACATATAACTTTGTAAAAATATTCACCAACTATAGCTTTTAATTAAAACACATAATTCCCATAAAACGTATTTCATGAATTAAACTGTAATTCATTTTTTAAATATTTCTATTCCAAAATTGC
>NW_013697655.1:0-660 GCF_000517525.1 Limulus polyphemus | reverse complement strand
AATACTGTTGTAATAGTGAAGGGGGTTGCATCCCCCAAACCTTTCCCCATTTTAAAATTAATCAATTAATGTATATAATGTAAGTAAAATCACTTTGTCTGTTAAAGCTGGTTCTAGGTGTATATAAATCTATAGAAAACTACTGTATAAATTTAGATAAATTTATAGTCATTAAGCATGTGATAAATATTATTAATGGTAATTTTCACTAGTGGCCCCTGTCCTTGCACATGTTGACCCTTTTGTGGAAGTTATTCGAGGTAAATCACTCTCTGTACCCTGTACCATTTTACACGGAAATCCTCGGCCAACTATCCAATGGCTGAGGACAGACCAGTCGGTCGAAGGAGAAGATGACATTGATGTGAAAACTGATGGAACATTAGTGATCCATGAAGTTAAAGATCATCATGAAGGGAACTACACGTGCCAAGCTAGGAATGTTGGAGGGAATGATTCAAAAACAGTCTCTCTTAATGTGCAAGGTAATAATCCCTTCTACAGTAAGTAAATGTAGAACTCTATAGTTGAGTTTTCACTTTGAAATGGATTATTACAAGCTAATAAGTTTTGAAATGTTCTGAATGATAATTCTCAATATAGATGAACAAAGTGGAAACTGCTGTTGAAGTGTAAGTACAAAGATTAGTGTATAAATAT
>NW_013697654.1:0-660 GCF_000517525.1 Limulus polyphemus | reverse complement strand
GAACCCGCGACCTGCAGATTGCGAGTCGAGCACCCTAATCACCTGGCCATGCCGGGCCACAATTCAACATAAAGATTGTACAGTACGTCAGTCAACACTTTGTATTCTTTAGCCCACAATGATTGTGTTGTTTATAACTTGAGTTTATGTTCTAACATCAGATTGGTGTTTTTCTACCCCAAGTGTTTCCATAGTGTTTCTGTATAGAGTTTCTTTGAATCACACATTAACTAGCCCTTCCCCCCTAGTGGCTCTGCAGTAAGTCTGCAGGCTTACAACGCTAAACACAGAGTTTCGATACCCGTGGCGAGCACGGCACAGATAGCCCATTGTGTAATTTTGTGCTTAGCTACAAACAAACAAGAAGCTAGTCGTTTTAAAGCAATATCATTAACAGCGTTTTTGGCCAAAATCGCATCAATAGATAATGAGCTGTATTGAATCATATACAAGGTCATTTTTTCAAGATAATTTTTTTGCAAGTTCTGCCCTCAAACTAGATCCTTCAACATACTAGTCACAATGGGTTAAATAGAACGACTTCATTCCTATTAATTACTGTTTTAACTATAAATACGAAAAAAGCACAAACTTCCCAAATACCAATCCCAAACTAGTTAACAGAGTCGCTTCAAAATGTTTGTTTGTTTTGAATTTCGC
>NW_013697653.1:0-660 GCF_000517525.1 Limulus polyphemus | reverse complement strand
ACTGAAAACATGGATGCAGCATCAAGCGACCGCATTAATTTTACTACTAAACACACATCAAAAAGTAGCATCAAGAGAACTAATCAGTAAAAAATTATTAGTTATAAGTAGATATTCGTAATGATGAGGGACGAAAATATTAAGATATCTTGATAGCGTCTTCAAAAACAGCAACGACAAATGGTAAATTGTATGAGTCAGGTTTGTAAAAGTGAAACGAGCATACTCAACGTTTTTTTTTCTTCTTCCATCAGTTTAAATATCGCTGTAAAATTCGTCCTTTTTTGTGAGATTCGTTGAGTTCTTACTGTTGAAAATTGTATAAAGATGGAAGAAAAATACATGTACTCGAAGTAGCAGTTTTTTTTTATGATCATTATAAACTAATTTAAATTATGGCAGCGTAACTGATCAAAGAAACTGATGTCTAAAAATTTTCCTATATATTTTAGAAATAAAGCATGACATACTAAAATGTTTTTATATCAAGTAAGTGAAGGACATTAATCGAATTAACATAGTTTGTGAACAGGTTTCTGTCTGTCTCCGTATAGAATTTTGACGTATTTGAAAACGTGACTAAGATACAACTAATGTTTCTCTACACACAGAAGTATTTCTGTTTCTGTACGGCAGCAGTTTCACAAAAAAATATAGAAA
>NW_013697652.1:0-660 GCF_000517525.1 Limulus polyphemus | reverse complement strand
TATATTGAAATAATGGTATCAAAATACTATTACATATAAAGGTTTAGAATATTTTAAAAAGAGATAAACATATGTTCAGATGCTAAAAAGTAAATTCAAAAAAAAACACAACCTATATCAAGATTACTATAATTTAAAGCATTGAAATTCAAATAAACTGACTGTGAGTTTTCAAAATGATGAAAGTTAAATGAATTTCGAAATATTAAACCGCAGGATTCCAACAACGATATAAACCAGATTTAGAATTAAACTTCTCTATTATTTTTTATTTTGTCTTAATAATTATATATTTTAAAATAAAGGAATTTTAACGTTTATATAAAACTGTTTCTTTAGAAAAACAAATCTCTCATTCAACATACGAAAAGCTAAATTTCCATTTGAAACTTTAATGGGAGTAGAAATGGGAACTGTAGCTACTAATCTCGAAACTCATCCTCTAATAAAACCTACCTAACCTTACATACTTTGATCTGAATAGTTATGTTCTGGTTATGCCTTCTTTCTGAACGTAAAAATATTCCTAAGACAAAACTTTCGTAATACAACTATAGATTTCCTTATCCCTACCACACTATCAGGATTGGTTTTTAACACTTGACTTTCTTGGTTGTTTCGTTATTTAAAATTAAAAATTTACCTACTTAGTAGTTAATT
>NW_013697651.1:0-660 GCF_000517525.1 Limulus polyphemus | reverse complement strand
GTACCTTTGTGATTAATTGCAAACAAACAAACCCTCTAACTAGTGCTGCCACGTATTCAGCTCATGGTTTATTATACTTAACGATAATGTTTTATTTACAAAATTATGATGTCATTATTTAACAAAAAACACAAACAGAATAACTAATATGAGCTTCTATGTAAAACCAATTTTACGTTAGATTGAAATAATACAAATGGCTGAAAATCACGCGAGCAACGCTTTCTCGAAAGTAATTAATATATTTATTGATTTAGGGAGAAAGAACATTTAAAACGCAACGGAATCCCTAACGAGAAAGAACATCTAAATACGACACAGTGTTCGGAAAAGTCACAAATATTTAAACCATTCTTTCACAAAAGTCTGTGTTCATTGTGCTTAACTACAAACGAAAAAACAAAAAACCACTGAACCAATTACCGCCAAACCTAGCTTGTACCCTTAGGTTCCCGAGGAGATATATAGGGGGTGGTCGGCGTTCAGATCCGTCACCCCCGGAGATTTATCCCCCTTTCACTGCTATATGAATATTATTTTGTGCGAGGAATAAGTCCTCGGTAGTATTATATAGTCACAGAGGGATTTAAATATGAAGAGTTTAGCTAGTATATATGTGTTTGTTTTTGTTTCACAGAGGGATTTAAATATGAAGAGTTT
>NW_013697650.1:0-660 GCF_000517525.1 Limulus polyphemus | reverse complement strand
TATGTTACATTGAGTGAGATTAGACCACTACTGTTGAAAATAATTTTAACTTAAATTTGTTTCATAACTTTTCATTTATACAATTAGAAGAAGGAATATTACTTCACGTGTAGCACAATAAAACATACACTCCACTATCTGAAGACGAAAGACTTTCAAAACGTCGCCCTCTACATTTGTGTCTATACAACAGCCAGTTGTCGTCCATCAGAAATATATATGTCTATGTAGGTGTATAGAGAAAGAAAGAAACCAGAAAGTAATCTCCCTTTAATGTGTTTTATTAATAATGTGAAGAATTACATGACAGAAGGTGTGAGAAGATGAAAAACTGTTACCTACTTGTGAATAACTACATGACTGAAGATGAAAAACTGTTACCTACTTGTGAAGAACTACATGACTGAAGGTGTGAGAAGATGAAAAACTGTTACCTACTTGTGAAGAACTACATGACTGAAGGTGTGAGAAGATGAAAAACTGTTACATACTTGTGAAGAACTACATGACTGAAGGTGTGAGAAGATGAAAAACCGTTACCTACTTGTGAAGATCTACATGACTGGATGAGATGTGAGAAGATGATTGTCATATACAGGTACCTTCTGTTTGTTTGTATAGCGTGATTGTCATGTACAGGTACCTTCTGTTTGTCTGTAT
>NW_013697649.1:0-660 GCF_000517525.1 Limulus polyphemus | reverse complement strand
TTACTTGTCAAACAATTAAACATGAACTCTATCCGTTCTAGATTACTTGTCAGTCTAGAACGGATAACGGTCATGTTTAATTGTCAAGTGCTAGTTTAGAACGGATAACGGTCATGTTTAATTGTCAAGTGCTAGTTTAGAACGGATAACGGTCATGTTTAATTGTCAACTTGTTGGTTTATAACGAATAGAGGTCATGTTTACTGTTACTTGTTTGTTTAGACGGCAGTGGTCATGTTTAGAAGAGATACAGTTGTTGAAGGGAGTTTATAACTACGTAATAAAATATTTTATTTTTATAAGATTTAATTTCCTGTTTCCCCCGCTACAATATATGTCGAATCAAACGTAAATTAATAGAAGAGATGATTACAGGTCGTGCGAATATTGGCGTGGCGCCTCTCAGACCGAGGCGTCACGTGACGAAGACATGACAATCAGCCCTGTGGAACAGATGGATTATTACGTCTAACTTTGACCAGTCATCTAATTTACTCTAAAGTTAAAAACAACCAAATTATAGAAATGTGGAGTAAACCAAAACATCATGCATATATAGTTTTAATTCTGTTTGGGAGGCTGGGGGGATTTAAACATATCTAACGGTGGTGAAAACTAAAGTAAGACATGTTTAATAGTAACTGAATGTACTGTGGAAAC
>NW_013697648.1:0-660 GCF_000517525.1 Limulus polyphemus | reverse complement strand
AGTTAGGTAACTATGCCAAATCATACCACAATAGTAACCAGTTAGGTAACCATGCCAAATCATACCACAATAGTATCCAGGTAGGTAACCATGCCAAATCATACCATAATAGTAACCAGTATGATTTGGCATGGATACCTAACTGGTTACTATTGGGATGTGATTTGACATGGTTACCTTACTGGTTACTATTGTGGTATGATTTGGCACAGTTACCTGATAATAGTAACCAGTCAGGTAACTGTGCCAAATCATACCACAATAGTAACCAGTAAGGTAACCATGCCAAATCACATCCCAATAGTAACCAGTTAGGTAACCATGCCAAATCATACCACAATTGTAACAAGTCAGGTAACTATGCCAAATCATACCACAATAGTAACCAAGTCAGGTAACCATGCCAAATCATACCACAATAGTAACCAGTCAGGTAACCATGCCAAATCATACCACAATTGTAACCAGTCAGGTAACTATGCCAAATCATACCATAATAGTAACCAGTTAGGTAACTGTGCCAAATCATACCACAGTAGTAACCAGTCAGGTAACCATGCCAAATCATACCACAATAGTAACCAGTCAGGTAACAAAGCGAAATCATACCACAATAGTAACCAGGTAGGTAACCATTCCAAATCATACCACAATAGTAAC
>NW_013697647.1:0-660 GCF_000517525.1 Limulus polyphemus | reverse complement strand
AAAAAACAAGCCTGAGTTTCGTAAAGGTAAGGTTTGGGATATAATAAATAACACCCTTCCACTTGAACTAAAAACAAGCCTGAGTTCGTAAAGATAAGGTTTGGAATATAATAAATACACTCTTCCACTTGAACTAAAAACAAGCCGGAGTTCGTAAAGATAAGGTTCGGGATATAATAAATACATCCTTCCACTTGAACTAAAAACAACCGGAGTTCGTAAAGATAAGGTTTGGGATATAATAAATACATCCTTCCACTTGAACTAAAAACAACCGGAGTTCGTAAAGATAAGGTTTGGGATATAATAAATACACCCTTCCACTTGGACTAAAAACAAGCCGGAGTTCGTAAAGATAAGGTTTGGGATATAATAAATACATCCTTCCACTTGAACTAAAAACAAGCCTGAGTTCGTAAAGGTAAGGTTTGGGATATAATAAATACACCCTTCCACTTGAACTAAAAACAAGCCGAAGTTCGTAAAGGTGAGGTTTGGGATATAATAAATACACCCTTCCACTTGGACTAAAAACAAGCCTGAGTTCGTAAAGATAAGGTTTGGGATATAATAAATCCACCCTTCCACTTGAACTAAAAACAAGCCGGAGTTCGTAAAGGTAAGTTTGGGATATAATAAATACACCCTTCCACTTGAACT
>NW_013697646.1:0-660 GCF_000517525.1 Limulus polyphemus | reverse complement strand
GTAAGTCCGCAGACATTCCGCTTTGCCACTGGAGGCCAAACAAGCAGATTCGTTTGTTTGTTTGTAATTAAGCACAAAGCTACACAATGGGCTAAATGTGCTCTGCCAATCACGGGTATCGAAACATTCCGTTTTGCCACTTCTCGATCAATCGAGGCTACTTCTTAAGATAGCATAAAAGTTATTTTGTGTATATCAAACGAATTCTTTTTGAAAACATGCGAGCTACAAACATTAAACGTGAATGATAAAATACCTCCTAAAAATGTACTATTTAAGGAGAAGACATAAAATATAAAAGCAGGCCTATTTTACGTCATATGCTTAAACAAACAACTTCATTTAACGTTTGTAACGTGATACAGCAACTTAGAAAATGGAAGCCTTACAATGAATCTGTAAATGTAACATATTTAGATATATACATTATAATTCATTAAGTCGCTTACGTAAAGTGTGGGTTAAATAGCGCCTACTAAAATGTGCTCCACAAATATAAGTTTCATTCATTTAATTTTCTCCCTTTCAAATGAAACATTGTGTAAACTTTCTAATATTTGGTTAAGCTACAAACTTGTCTTTCCCGAATAAGGAACTTTATCTGTTCTATTATGTGTGAATAAAAGCCCATAATAACAATATTGTGTGATCTTCTAGAAT
>NW_013697645.1:0-660 GCF_000517525.1 Limulus polyphemus | reverse complement strand
GAATTCTACAATTTCACTATCTTCATTAAACGTATTCTTTCTGTTTACAATTCTTCGACTTCTCTTTTTTTATTAAACGTATTCTTTCTGTTTACAATTCTTCAACTTCACAAACAGAAAGAATACGTTTAATAAAGAAAGTGAAGTTACAATTCCTCCACTTCTTCTTCTTTATTAAACGTATTCTTTCTGTTTACAATTCTTCCACTTCTCTTTCTTTATTAAACGTATTCTTTCTGTTTACAATTATTAACTTCTCTTTCTTTGTTAAACGTATTCTTTCTGTTTACAATTCTTCAACTTCTCTTTCTTTATTAAACGTATTCTTTCTGTTTACAATTCTTCAACTTCACGTTCTTTATTAAACGTATTCTTTCTGAATAAAGAAAGAGAAGTTGAAGAATTGCAAACTTCCACTTCTTTTTCTTTATTAAACATATTATTTCTGTTTACAATTCTTCTACTTCTCTTTCTTTATTAAACGTATTCTTTCTGTTTACAATTCTTCCACTTCTCTTTCTTTAATAAACGTATTTTTTCTGTTTACAATTATTCAACTTCACTTTCTTTATTGAACGTATTCTTTCTGTTTAAAATTCTTCAATTTCATATTCTTTATTAAACGTATTCTTTCTGTTTACAATTCTTCAACTTCTCTTT
>NW_013697644.1:0-660 GCF_000517525.1 Limulus polyphemus | reverse complement strand
AAACTGGAAGTCATATATCGGTATTGCAGGTGGCACAAACGTCATTCATGCCCGGCCGGGACGTTACAAACTGGACGAACTCGCCCATTGCACATCAGCTGAATTACATCATAGCCTATCTCATCTTAAGTGTCAAAATAAGTTTCAAGTAAAAAAAAAAATATTTTTATATGTACATAGACATATAAGTTTTATTTATACACGAGAGAGTGCTGTAAATGTTTTACGTACTCACAAACAGGCTTAGGTAGGTGACTTAACACTGCCACAAACAGGCTTAGGTGACTTAACACTGCCATAAGAGGAGAAAGGATAGGTGACTTAACACTGCCATAAGAGGAGAAAGGATAGGTGACTTAACACTGCCATAAGAGGAGAAAGGATACAACACCTCCTATTGGAATCTATTCCTGCTGAAATAAACACAGGTTACTGACAAAAAATAGTTCGTTACATATATGTAGGCAGCAATTAAAAAATTAAATACAGTAAGTGGGAAGGAATAAATGTTTAAACAAGCTAGGTGAAGGCTACACAGTTAAAATCAGTTCTATATTTATAGGATTATTGTGTTAGTAAACCAATTTCAGCAAATTTCATAACACTTTTAAGAAAAAAGTTTATCAGCACAATAAACAATTTCATGGGTTTCCTTTCATT
>NW_013697643.1:0-660 GCF_000517525.1 Limulus polyphemus | reverse complement strand
CCTTATCAGTGTAACTGTATTGTGGAACAGCCGGTAAGAATGCCATGTTTGAGTGGCTATGAACCTTACCAGTATAACTGTATTGTGCAACAGCCGGTAAGAATGCCATGTTGGAGTGGTTATGAACCTTACCAGTGTGACTGTCTTGTGGAACAGCTGCTAAGAATGCCATGTTGGAGTGGTTATGAACCTTACCAGTGTAACTGTATTGTGGAACAGCCGGTAAGAATGCCATGTTGGAGTGGTTATGAACCTTACCAGTGTAACTGTATTGTGGAACAGCTGCTAAGAATGCCATGTTGGAGTGGTTATGAACCTTACCAGTGTAACTGTATTGTGGAACAGATGCTAAGGATGCCATGTTAGAGTGGTTATGAACCTTACCAGTGCAACTGTATTGTGGAACAGCCGGTAAGAATGCCATGTTTGAGTGGTTATGAACCTTATCAGTGTAACTGTATTGTGGAAAAGTCGATTAGACTTTCCCTGATGGAGATATTATATATCTTATCAATGTACGTGAGTTTGGAGAGAAGCTGCTCAAAATCCTCAGATGGAGAAATTAATTCTCTATCATTGTCATGGTAATATGGCAAAGAAGTCACTTAGAAAACTCAGATGGAGAATTAATGTACCTAATCAATGTATTTTTATTTGGTT
>NW_013697642.1:0-660 GCF_000517525.1 Limulus polyphemus | reverse complement strand
AAACATTCACATCGATATATATTTATATATATGGTAAAAAAACTTCTGATTAAACACTCACATCTATACACATATATATATACATATATGGTAACTAAAAACTCCTGATTAAACATACACAATGATATATAAGTTGTAAATGTTTAATCAGAAGTTTTTATTTACCATATAGAGATATAAAATTATATATATATATATGGTAATTAAAACTTCTGATTACACATTTACAACATATACATTCTTAATAAATAAATATATATATATATATGGTAAATAAAAACTTCTATTTAAAGATTCACAACGATATATATATATATTGGTAAATAAAACTTCTGATTAAACATTCACATCGATATATATATATAAGTATGGTCAATAACAACTTCTGAGTAAACATTTACAACGATATATATATATATATATATACATGGTAAATAAAAACTTCACATTCACATCGACATTTATATGGTAAATAAAAACTACTGATTAAACATTCACATCGATATATATATATATATATGGTAAATAAAATTTCTGGTTAAATATTCACAACGATATACATATATATATGGTAAATAAAAACTTGCGATTAAATATTCACATCGATATATATATATTTGGTGAATAAAAATGTCTGAGTAAACATTTACAACGATATAT
>NW_013697641.1:0-660 GCF_000517525.1 Limulus polyphemus | reverse complement strand
GAGTCGAGCTGTCTTACTTACTGTCTGTTCCATTAAATGTACTTGTATATATATCAAATAGTTCACAAATGACCACAATTAAACGTTTTAAGTTACAGCTTCCACAATTACATGGGTTATGTGTGTGTGTGTAGTTTACAACTTTGAACATCAGATGTGATTTATATCTCACAGCTTTTACTATTCGATGTCTTTGATACATATTTTAAACTACAACTGTCACCATCAGTTGATAGAAAGGTGATAATTTAACGTTTTAAAGCTATAAAGCGTTGATAACGGATACGAGGCAGCATTTAAAAAAATAAAAATTTATATCAAAATATTTCGAGTTTCCAGCCCAACAATGGAAACTGTAAAAGTTAACCGGTGAGCAGAATACCGACGTGACAGCGGTGTGGGAACTTTGTTGCGTGACAGCTTGATCGGCTGGAAACTCGGTGGAAGACCTCGTGGAGCCCATGCTCGAGAGCCTTGGGTCACGTGCCAGCACACAACGCATTATTTTCACCGTCCGGTCTACTGGAAAGCAACCCTATTAGCTTGATCATAAACGTGGCCTGCTGCTGCCGACATCTGAAATAATATTTAATTGAGCGCAAAAAAATAATGATATGCTTGATTTTGTGTTGTTGTTTTTCACACACTTTTACCAATTGA
>NW_013697640.1:0-660 GCF_000517525.1 Limulus polyphemus | reverse complement strand
AACTTGTTCTAATCAAGTTTCGAGTCATGTAAAATATTAAGAATAAAATAAGTGAATGAGATTTTACTTCGAATACAATGAATGTAACTGTGTAAAAAGACATTTTCAACATCTATGACAGTATCTTGAACTGTAATATGTTTAATATACAGAATGTATCGGTCTGTTTTTGTTGCAGAGTCTTTGAGTTTCTGGAACCCGAGTATGTTGCGAACGAGATTGTGACTGCTGTTTTAACAAATCAGGAAATTCTAATCCTCCCAAAACTGTTTAACTTCCTAGTGATGCTGAAATCGTAAGTTTTTATTGCTGTCAGTTACTACCGGATTGACACCGTTCTTATTTTTATTGTTAACAGTTAATACCGTGTTGATATTGTTCTTATTTTATTGTTAACAGTTAATACCGTGTTGATATTGTTCTTATTTTTGTTGTTAACAGTTAATACCGTGTTGACTATTGTTCTTATTTTTGTTGTTAACAGTTAATACCGTGTTGATATTGTTCTTATTTTTGTTGTTAACAGTTAATACCGTGTTGATATTGTTCTTATTTTTGTTGTTAACAGTTACTACCGGATTGACACCGTTCTTATTTTTGTTGTTAACAGTTACTACCGGATTGACACCGTTCTTATTTTTATTGTTAACACTTAATACC
>NW_013697639.1:0-660 GCF_000517525.1 Limulus polyphemus | reverse complement strand
TTAAATGACTTATAAACACAACTTCCTACAATCGCCTGCTTTTAACTCACTAAACAATAATAAAATATTCACACACAAAAATAAATTAGTCACTAATATCTAAACTAAACAGTCATTTATATCAACTAAAGACCACCCCTATTGGGCAGAATCGATTTTAGCACACTCGAACACTTTTGTTCAATCTCAATCAAATTCAGTTTTCCGAAACTTTAGGAGATATTAAGGGTGCTTTATACTATGGAACGTTTCGGAAAAGTCATATAATGTGTTTTGTTTGTATTTAAGTTCCTTTATATCTTAAGAAAATTATCAACCATCCCGGTATGCATACAATCCTATATACATATCTGTGACTGAATTCATTGTTTTTACCCCTATTATCTAGTTAATTTTTAAATAAAATGTGATCATTGCATTTTCTCACTCAAAACCCTTATAAAAGGTTAGCTGTGTTAAACTGCTAAAATTATCAATACAAATTCTGAAGTATTCATTTCATTATGTGCACCCAGTGGCGTGTCTACGGACTTACAACGCTAGAAACCGGGTTTCAATACCCGTGGGGTAATATTAACAGTCGCAACTAGCGTTAATTGAAACTAAGTAATTATCACCATATAACAGTACTTTCTAATGCTGTAAATATCCACCCTATAA
>NW_013697637.1:0-661 GCF_000517525.1 Limulus polyphemus | reverse complement strand
TGATATTTAACCTCGATTGCTACTTTAATTTCTGGCATATCACAGGTAGAATTGAATTGCTGGAGTTTCAAACCCAGACTTTTGTTATATAAATCCATGATTCTTGACCACTAATGATATAATTCCCAAATTTTATTCAATGAGGAAAGTCATGTAAAGAGCATATGGAGGAACAACTATTGTCTTATAGAGGAGGTACTGTGTCTTGAAAGACAACTAGCTACTTTTGGACAGTTCTCCAAATTCCGTCACCTCTCTAGAATGGCAACATATACATATATTGTGTTGTGTTTTGTTTCATTTTAAGTTTCTTATGTGAATTTATTTATTATTTTAACCTTGTTTGTGCATTTAGGTTGGCTCTATTCTCGTTTATTTTATCATATTCTGTTCATATAGTACTTCAGTCAATATAATTATTCTATTTTATTATACGTTTGTTTAACTTTCACATTTCAATTTTTTGTTACGCAATGTGAACTGTTTGAGATTTCGCTTGGCACGTTAATTAGATAAAATCAGAGAATCAGTGAACTACATTAACACGTTAATTAGATAAAATCAGAGAATCAGTGAACTACATTAACACGTTAATTAGATAAAATCAGAGAATCAGTGAACTACATTAACACGTTAATTAGATAAAATCAGAGAATCAGTG
>NW_013697636.1:0-661 GCF_000517525.1 Limulus polyphemus | reverse complement strand
GTTATACCGACAGCCACAGCTTGTACACACATACACGTTATACCGACAGCTTGTACACACACGTTATACGACAGCTTGTACACACACGTTATACCGACAGCTTGTACATACACACACGTTATACCGACAGCTTGTACACACACGTTATACAGACAGCTTGTACATACACACACGTTATACAGACAGCTTGTACATACACATTATACCGTGTGTGTACACGTTATACCGTGCAGATTTACATAAGCCTTGGTAAGCTAATACTATGTCTGAAAAGTTGGAGTTCAATCACTAAAGATTGATTTATTAACCCATTATTTGTGCCATTAGAAAGCTATGTAACACTATTATGTCTTAAAATATTTTTCTAAATTTAGCAATTAAAAATCATTAGCATGTAATGAAGAACTGATGCCACTGACCAGTTGTGCTAAGTAACTGACCTAAATATTAACACAAGATAGCCAGTTGTGCTAAGTAACTGACCTAAATGTTAACACAAGATGGCCAGTTGTGCTAAGTAACTGACCTAAATATTAACACAAGATAGCCAGTTGTACTAAGTAACTGACTGAAATGTTAACACAAGATGGCCAGTTGTACTAAGTAACTGACCGAAATGTTAACACAAGATGGCCAGTTGTGCTAAGTAACTGACCTAAAT
>NW_013697635.1:0-661 GCF_000517525.1 Limulus polyphemus | reverse complement strand
TGTTTTAATGGTTCTTATTCACGTTGTATAATAGTAGAGGAAACTAACTGTTGTTTTTTTTTGTTTTACTGCTTCTTGTTCACGTTTTATAATAGTAGAAGAACCTAATTCATATTTTTTATGTTTTAATTGTTCTTTTACAAGGTTTATAATAGTGATGGAACCTAACTGTTGTTTTTATATTTTAATAGTTTTTCTTCACTTTGTATAATAGTAGAGGATCCTAACTCTTGTTTTTTATGTTTTACTGGTTGTTCTTCACGTTGTATAATAGCAGATGAAACTGACTGTTGTTTTTTATGTTTTTATGGTTCTTCTTCACGTTGTGTAATAGTAGAGAATCCTAACTGTTGTTTTTTATGTATTAATGCTTCTTTTCAAGTTGTATATTAGTAGAATAACCTAACTGTTGTTTTTTATGTTTTACTGTTTGTTCTTCACGTTGTAATATAGTAGATGAAACTGACTGTTGTTTTTTATGTTTTTATGGTTCTTCTTCACGTTGTACAGTGTTAGAGGAACTTAGCTGGTTTTTTTTAAGTTTTACTGGTTCTTATTTACGTTGTTTAATAGTAGAGAACCTAACTATTGTTTTTATGTTTTAATGGTTTATCTTCACGTTGTATAATATTAGAGGAACCTAACTGTTGTTTTCTATGTT
>NW_013697634.1:0-661 GCF_000517525.1 Limulus polyphemus | reverse complement strand
TTTCGTACTAGAGACCCCAGTAAGTGTAAGGTATTGTTTCACATAGTGTTAGGAGTAGCCGGCTCTAAGTGTACTTGTTCTACTAGAGAGCCCAGTAAGTGTAAGGTATTGTTTTACGTAGTGTTAGGAATAGCCGGCTCTAAGTGTTCTTGTCCTACTAGAGAGCCCAGTAAGTGTAAGGTATTGTTTCACATAGTGTTAGGAGTAGCCGGCTCTAAGTGTACTTCTCGATGAAACAATACCTTACACTTACTGGGGTCTCTAGTACGAAAAGTACACTTAGAACCGGCTATTCCTAACACTATGTGAAACAATACCTTACACTTACTGGGCTCTCTAGTCGGACAAGTACACCTAACTGAAACCATGTTTGTACCTGGATGACTCTTGTTTTTCAAATAATGCTCCGAGTCAATATAGTGTTAGGAGTAGCCGGCTCTAATTGTACTTCTCGTACTAGAGACCCCAGTAAGTAAGTGTAAGGTATTGTTTCACATAGTGTTAGGAGTAGCCGGCTCTAATTGTACTTCTCGTACTAGAGACCCCAGTAAGTGTAAGGTATTGTTTCACATAGTGTTAGGAGTAGCCGGCTCTAATTGTACTTCTCGTACTAGAGACCCCAGTAAGTGTAAGGTATTGTTTTACGTAGTGTTAGGAGTAG
>NW_013697633.1:0-661 GCF_000517525.1 Limulus polyphemus | reverse complement strand
GTGACATAGGAGGATGAGATTCAAGTGCTGCCCCCCCCCCCATCCTAAGGTACATGCTGGGTTTGATGTAGTAGCTCATTAAGATGGTTTCTGTTATCAAAACATAGCCTAACAATAAAATATAAATATATACTCAATATTCCATCTAGTTATGGTTTCTTGACTAAACATACTAACCTAGCTGTTATACTTGCTTCAGTATAAACAGCTGATTACATCATGAGTACAAGTCACTGTGTTATGAATTGTCTATCCACAGCTGTGTCAGATTACATCATGAGTACAAGTCACTGTGTTATGAATTGTCTATCCACAGCTGTGTCAGATTACATCATGAGTACAAGTCACTGTGTTATGAATTGTCTATCCACAGCTGTGTCAGAAATGGTTCAAAAGATTTGTTTGAAAATTTTGTGAACGTTTATGAGGTAAAGACATTTAAGTGAGAAAACTTAGAAACACTAGAGCTATTTTTAAAAGGTGAAGGATCTTTCATGGCCGGTGGTTAGGACACTTGATTTTCAGGTTCAATTCTTACAACCAAATGTGCTCGCTCTTTCAGCTGTGGGGGTGTTATAAGATGATGGTCAATCTCACTAATTGATTAGAGTAACTTGTGAGTTGGTGGTGGGTGGTGTTGACTAACTGCCTTCCCTTTAGT
>NW_013697632.1:0-661 GCF_000517525.1 Limulus polyphemus | reverse complement strand
AACTGACTACTGACAAGGATCACTCCGTGAGGGTGTTCAACTGACTACTGACAGGATCACTCTGTGAGGGTGTTCAACTGACTACTGACAGAATCACTCTGTGAGGGTGTTCAACTGACTACTGACAGGATCACTCTGTGAGGGTATGGCTATTAATCATCATTTAGCGAGAAATTGATTTTTTCTGTTTTTTTTTTATTTTTTGAGAATGATTCTGTTAAGAAATTATGGATTAAAACCACTAGGTGACAGCGAATAATTCCGGTGCTAAAAAAATAGTAAACTTTCCCCAGGAAAAAACAAAACAAAAAACCCGTCATTTCCTGATTACGTTTCGCGGAATTTTTAGCATAAATATTTTGAGAGAAAGCACTTAAGTTTTAGTATAAAAAACAAATTAAAAGATATTTTTAATAGCCATGACATACTTTCCTGTTTTAAGGGTAACACCACTGTTTTTTATATACTGGCTTTATGGTACAGAAAACGCTTGTCAACAAGATGGATTTAATTATACCAACTGAAACCGTGTGCGAGTTATGGTGGTTCTTAAACCTTTCTCAAATACAATATGGTGGCATCTAAACCCTTCACAGATACACTACAGCTGTAGCTAAACCCTTCTAAAATACATTACAGGGGTACTTAAGTCTTTCTCAAA
>NW_013697631.1:0-661 GCF_000517525.1 Limulus polyphemus | reverse complement strand
TTACTTGTTATTCTCCATGAGCTGTATTTATAGTATGTTTTATTTTTTTTCTTAATCTTCTGCTCCGCTGAGAGCAGATAGCTTTGTTTCTTTGTTTTATAATCGAACCCTAAATTATAACGTTGTAAGTCCAAAATCTTACTGCTATCTTACTGGTTGACGAACAAATGGCTGCAGACTGTTAATGGTAAATTTAGATATAGGATTTTGGACTGAACACTCATATCTGGTCCTATTTTTCAAGATGGTTAACGCTCATATCTGGTCCTATTTTTTAAGATGGCTTAACGCTCATATCTGGTCCTATTTTTTAAGATGGCTTAACGCTCATATCTGGTCCTATTTTTTAAGATGGCTTAACGCTCATATCTGGTCTTATTTGTTAAGTTGGCTTAACGCTCATATCTGGTCTTATTTGTTAAGATGGCTTAACGCTCATATCTGGTCTATTTATTAAGATGGCTTAACGCTCACATCTGGTCTTATTTTTAAGATGGCTTAACGCTCATATCTGGTCTTATTTTTTAAGTTGGCTTAACGCTCATATCTGGTACTATTTTGTAAGATGTCTTAACGCTCACATCTGGTCTTATTTTTTAAGATGGCTTAACGCTCACATCTGGTCTTATTTTTTAAGATGGCTTAACGCTCATATCTGGTA
>NW_013697630.1:0-661 GCF_000517525.1 Limulus polyphemus | reverse complement strand
ATAAACTAACATTCAATATATTAGACACCATTAACTGACAATAGTATCATAATTATGTTTTAAATTAATATAAAGATGACCCAACATATCATGCATTTAATAAATAGTTTTTGAAATATATTTTCAATCAGTTCATTTCTGTTTATTATTGGGTATATCGTTACGTATCTTAACCCTAACATTAAGTATTGAACATTGACATGTTAATTTTGTTGAAAGTAATATATGTGTAATTTAACATTAATTCTTGTATCATGACTACGAATGTCCGTTTTATTGATGATTTGGTATATTCATTCATTTATTTTTTATCATAAACATGAAATTAGTTAATATACAATAATTTCTAATCCCTTCTTATAATACTTCATACATGCTCAGACCAAATTAGTTTATCATTACACCCAAAACTTTGCTGGTAATTAACCTTCAAATCCTACTACATTCATATAAGTAAATTTACTTCAGATAACGTTGTAGCTGTATGTTATAACCCGTTGGAATCCACTTTAAATGTTTTTATACTAATAGGTGTCTAGCTTTTACTCTATATAATTTAACTTGATGGGAGTCACTTTAAAGATTCTGTATAGTAAAAAGGTGTCTAGATGCTAACTTGTATGCTATGACTCGTTGGGGACTACTGAAAATATTAGTTATA
>NW_013697629.1:0-661 GCF_000517525.1 Limulus polyphemus | reverse complement strand
CATTACCATTTGTTTGAAAATCCATTATTTAAACTTACTGTTTAAATAGTAAGACAGTGGGTTAATCTAACTCCAAGTGAACAGATCGTTACAAGATATGTGATAATGAAGTACTATCTAGATATTTTTAAAGATACATGGACATCTGACATAATAACATTTAGTAAGAGGATCACAGTACCCTAAAACCACTTTGTTTTGAATATGTGTAAAAATCTTTGCATTGTTAATTTTGAGAACTGCATAATCTACTCATGTCGAGCTAAAGAACTACTTTACTTTGATGGTACCTAAAGTACGTGACTAACAGCCTTTATTTTTATTACCACTAAGCAATTTATATATGTCTTCTACCTTTTGATATCGGAGACACGTCTTCAAGATTAAACAACAACGCTTCTCTTTCTCCTATCTACAGAAATATGAAACTACATCAATAATAGTGAATTTATACAACTGTTCAATGTAGATCTTACTTATTGGTATATGAAAAACATATTAGGCTGGAAGTAACTATTACCAAAACCATATTACATTTTGTATTGATTATATTTTTATGATTATAGATTAAAGCAGATTATAGATGCACAAATGGGTATAATGTGAACAAAACATTGGAGATAACACAGTTTTGTACGACTGTGAACAAATAATCTCACCC
>NW_013697628.1:0-661 GCF_000517525.1 Limulus polyphemus | reverse complement strand
AAATAAATTCGACTATTGGAGATATATCACCTTAACTATACTTTAGTTATATATTTTTTTATTTCCTTGGTAGAGATGGACAGACAGACACGTTAACATCACACATCAGTTCACTTTCTCATGCTTAACGCATAGCATTGAAATAATAGACATATCGTGTGGTATCTCATTTTATGGTCGCTATTTTGTTTCAGTTACTAAAAACCTTTCATACTTATTTTTGTATTTAGTGTATTATTAGAAGCATCGTTTTTAGTTATAACACAACTCTACATTACACATTCTGCTCACATCTTTTGTTAGCTGTTAACATACTAACAAATTATGTTCTTTTAATTTATGCGTTCAATTTACACCTCTTGGTGGTTGCTAATACACATCGAATTTACACCTCTTGGTGGTTGCTAATACACATCGAATTTACACCACTTGGTGGTTGCTAATACACATCGAATTTACACCACTTGGTGGTTGCTAATACACATCGAATTTACACCTCTTGGTGGTTGCTAATACACATCGAATTTACACCTCTTGGTGGTTGCAAATACACATCGAATTTACACCTCTTGGTGGTTGCAAATACACATCGAATTTACACCTGTTGGTGGTTGCAAATTCACATCGAATTTACACCTGTTGGTGGTTGCCAATACACATT
>NW_013697627.1:0-661 GCF_000517525.1 Limulus polyphemus | reverse complement strand
TAGTTATTAAGTACATGTATTTTTTTATACTACTTCAAATAATAGTTTCATTTAAAATGTTTTCCGTTTCGCGTGTGAACATTAAACTTCCGATCCATCAAAACTGTACACATACGAAACTTCAATTATTAACTCGCGAACACAAAATTACATTTGTTTTAAAACTGGTCTCGTCTTGAGAATATGTTGGTATAAACGCAAAAAAAACCTTATCTTCCACGAAACTACTTGCTGCAGACAGAAAAAGTCTTAAATTGATAAGCCTAACAAGGTAGTCATATACCGTAAATGAAGATTTTTACCAAATAAAAAGGACTTTTTTTTTCTTATCTTGAGTTAATGTTTCGATAAACACTTTAATACTATAAATAGAACGAGAACTGAAAACAATGAGAAACACAGTAATAAGTTATACTCAGTGTAGTTAAGAAAATATTACAGAAAGCACCATCCGCATTTGTAGAGCTTCAAGGGCACGTGCGCAGTGTTTTCAACCGAATTAGTTATAAATATTAGAATACACAGCAAGCTGTCTTCCTGTTACTATTTAAATAAATATAGAACCCCTGATTCTTAAATGACTTTGGGAAGAAACACACAAAACAAAAATTTATTATCAAAATATTGAACCGTAAATAATTTAATATTGATATACGTCACA
>NW_013697626.1:0-661 GCF_000517525.1 Limulus polyphemus | reverse complement strand
AGATATGGTGGACTACTACATTTAATTGTGATCTATATGGATGGTAGATATGGTGGACTACTACATTTAATTGTGATCTATATGGATGGTAGATATGGTGGACTACTACATTTAATTGTGATCTATATGGATGGTAGTATCACAATTAAATGTAGTAGTCCACCATATCCATCCATATAAAATGTAGTAGTCCACCACACCTACCATCCATATAATTATAATTAACTTTAGTAGTCCACCATAGCTACCATCCACATAGATCACAATTAAATGTAATAGTCCACCATAGCTACCATCCATAAAGTTTTAATTAAATGTAGTAGTCCACCACAGCTATCATCCATATAATTATAAATAACTTTAGTAGTCCACCACAGCTACCATCCATATAGATCACAATTAAATGTAGTAGTCCACCATATCTACCATCCATATAGATCACAATTAAATGCAGTAGTCCACCATATCTACCATCCATATATTTCAGTTACATCATGTATTTAGGTAAGTATTCTTAATGCTTTGTTTGAGGAACTGTTTGTCATTACATCTATAATCATTAACATTATTATGTTCATCAAAATGGAGACAAGTTATCCACTAAGTTATAGAAAATTGATGCTTTCTATATTACTAATAAAATACTTTATACTCATTTTAT
>NW_013697625.1:0-661 GCF_000517525.1 Limulus polyphemus | reverse complement strand
AACAGACAACCTTATAAAATTCAAATGTTGTTTGGTAACGTCAACCAACAGACTACCTTATAAAATACAAATGTTGTTTTATAATGTCAACCAACAGACTACCTTATAAAATACAATTGTTATCGGGTAACGTCAACCAACAGACTCCCTTATCTAATACAAATGTTGTTTGATAACGTCAACCAACAGAATACCTTATAAAATACAAATGTTGTTTGGTAACGTCAACCAACAGACTACCTTATAAAATACAAATGTTGTTTGGTAACGTCAACCAACAGACTACTTTATAAAATACAATGTTGTTTGATAACGTCAACCAACAGACTACCTTATAAAATTCAAATGTTTCAAAGATCGATGGAAGAAAAAAATCCAGAAAACATTTTTAAAATTGTTTGCTAAATTAGATCAAGATTGTGAGGAGTATAATTTAGTTAATGAATTTATTACTTTTAACTAAAGAATCGTAGATTTCCATTTAATGCTTTATTTCTATCTCAAGTAATTATATATTGTATCATACTTTCGGGTATCATACTTTATGAAATTACTCAATTCTCCCTGGTTCCTGGAAATACCAAATGGCTGGTAGCGAAAGGTTAAATAGATTAGAAAGATTTAAAATTTCTTGCTTCTGGATGAGACTGAAGATTTGAAG
>NW_013697624.1:0-661 GCF_000517525.1 Limulus polyphemus | reverse complement strand
AACGTGAAAAAGGTTGCTAATTTTTGTGGCCAGGGTGACATGATCTGTTGTGTGGTGAAACGGTAACCAAAAACGGTTTTATATAAACCGACTTTGAGAAAACCCCACTATCCCGTTGGACTGTCATATCCGGGATATTTAATTTATCATCTTTTGTCATCTTCAGGGTAAACCGAATAGAAGGAATAACTGACTTAAGACGTGTTTTTTAAGCTGTTATCCTGCCACACCAAAAATGTGTCATATACACATTTTAACCAAACCAAAGGTTTAACACCAGAGATTCAGTGCATCCATAAACAACTCGCAAAAGTGGGAGGGGGGGGACAAGAGAAATCCCATAGCTGAACCTTTAATCTATCTAAAGAATTTATCCCCTATCCTAAAATACGCGTTCGAAATGCACTCGGGTTCATCTTAATAATAATATTAGCTCTTACAAAATTTTTGTTTTTTGTAAATTTCGTGCATTCAGAGGAAGCGATACATTGGGTAATTAAAATCTGGTCCCTGATTAAAAGACCATTAATTTATCTTTCATAATTGAGAAGCGTAAAAACGTCAAAAATCGTTCATGCTTTTATTGCCATTCATCTGAAAGTTTTGTCTCCAAAAGTAAGGTCATATTTACCATATCCAAAAGTAAGGTCGTATTTACCAT
>NW_013697623.1:0-661 GCF_000517525.1 Limulus polyphemus | reverse complement strand
GATTCTAATTGTATTTGAAATAAAACATTAGGGACAGCCTTTTCAGATTTTGTCACACAAAGTTCTTTTAGTGGTGGATACAATTGTTTGTAAAGATAATAAACCTCATGTATTTTCTAAATCTTCAAATTTCCTTAATCACGTAGAAGACGTCGACATTACTCTGATTTTGTAAATATCCAATCACATGTTGTTTGTTCTCTTGAGTTAATTATATTTTATGTGTTTCTCCAGTCATAGTCCATGTTGGTGCATTTGTAATGTCGTTATTAGAAGTCTTTATATCTAGATAAATTTAAAGTGTTTATATCGTTTCCAGTTTCTTCACGTCAATCTCCGTTTTTATTATGCTTTTACTTATGTTTATAGTTTCGCATGTTACTCGTAATTTTATCTCTTTTAACGTATTTTCTGTAAGTACAATATAGCGTGTTTTGTTTTAGTGTATTTCCAGCTAAATCTGTTTTTGCATCGTTTACGTGTTCTATGTTCATACTTACGCGATTCTTATATGGTTTAGAGTTACAGGAAGCTATCACTTTTTATAATTAGTTTTTGTTATTAATGTATTTACAGCTAAATCTCTTTTTGCGTCGTTTACCGGTTAATATGTACATATTAACAAATTTTTATATGGTTTAGCTATCACTTTTTATAATTA